>NW_022591447.1:0-6544 GCF_004348235.1 Phoca vitulina
GAGGTTTGCCCCGCCCAGACCCCGCCCACTCCCCCGCCCACCCCCCCGGTCCAACCACCCGCTGCCCCGCCCATGCCCCGCCCACCAGCAGCCCCCTCAGACCCCGCCCATCCACTGCTCTGTCCGGACCCCCGCCCATCCACGGCTCCGCCCAGATCCGCCCCAGCCGCTGCCCCGCCCCGCCCGCTGCCCCGCCCCGCCCTCTGCCCCGCCCATTGCCCCGCCCGCTCTATCCAGCCCGCCCACCCACAGCTCCGCCCGGACCCCGCCCGCTGCCCCGCCCCTCACCCCTCGCCCCTCGCCCCTGTCCCGCCCAGAGGGCCGGGTCCTTCGCACGCCCCCTTCCACCCCTGGGCCAGGCTCGCGCTTCTGCGCCTCCGTTTCCCGACGCTGGCCAGTGGTGATCCTGCTCGGGACGGTTCACAGCAGCCCACCGGGGAGCAGATGGGAGGGGATCTTCCGCGTCCCCTCCGCCCTCCTCTCCAGGCCCGCTCCGCCGCCCCTTGCTGTCGGGGAGGGATTGGGGTGGGAAGCTAGGGGGCCAGGCGGAAGCGCTAGGGACCGAAGGCAGGAGCCCCGTGAGCCGCCATTCCGGGCCGCACCGACAGGCGGCGCGAGTCCCGCCACGCGCTGCCCCCGGCCGGGCCCGACCCCGGCCCGACCGGGCGGGAGGGTGCAGGGCCTGCGTGGTGGGGTCCCCGGGAATGGGGGCCGCCCCCGCCCCCTGCTCTTTGGGACCCAGCGAACGCTCCGTCAGGACGGCGGGGAAGCCGGGAGGTGGGCGGCGGGACCCCACAGGACAGGCGCGACCTTGAGGACCCGCGAGGTGCCCCTGAGAACCGACCCCGCTCTTGGGAATGCTCCTTTGTGTCTCCGTCAGAGTGGCGCGCGCATCCGTAGACCCACCTGGGGAGTGTTGTGAGCTTGGTTTGCACTTTGGGGTCAGAGGCAGTCAGAGGTTTGCCGGAGATGGGATCCTGACGCCACTGTTTCCCGCCTGGATGGCCTTGGGCAAGCAACCACCGTCCCTGGGCCTCAGTGTTCCCGTTTCTCAAGCGAGAAGGGTTCCTTGTGAGAAGTGCAGGAGTAGCACACATCACTAGGGTTTGGGGAAGTGCTCAGTTACGCCATGTGCTGATGTCCCTGTGGAGCACCTAGGGAGCCTCTACTGGGCACCCTTCACCCTTCCACACACACTGTGGTCCAATAGGGGTTTGTCCCCTCGTTCAGCGTCATCAGTGCATCACGGGCTGCCACAGGGGGAGGGGAGGCACAAACGCGATCGGAGTGGGCCTGGGGCTTGCCCCCGAGGTGGGGACCACTGGGTTGAGGCGCTGCTGCGTGCGCACACGTATGCAAACACAAGGCAGACCGTGGGCAGAGGATCAGACAGGGTCCCAGACAAGGAGGTGGGTGCTGTCCTCAGGAGGATGGCCTCAGGACACAGGGGAAGGAGCCCCCCAGAGGAGGAAGAGGCCGGACAGAAGGCAGAGACTGCTGAAAAGCAGGAGTTCGACCCAAAGACCACAGAGCATCTAGAAAGATAAGGGAAGTGTCGGGTTCGCAAAGCCCATCTTCCAATACAGAACCAACATGGAGCATTTTCTCATGGATGAATAAACACAAATGATTGGGCTTTTATCTAATACATAATTAATATTCTTGTTTCAAATAACACAGATTTTTAAAGATTAGCTAAAACCACACATGATGAAATTTAGATCTTTAGGGGCACCTGGGTGGCTCAGTCGTTAAGCGTCTGCCTTTGGCTCAGGTCATGGTCCCAGGGTCCTGGGATCGAGCCCCGCATCGGGCTCCCTGCTCAGCAGGAAGCCTGCTTCTCCCTCTCCCACTCCCCCTGCTTGTGTTCCCTCTCTCGCTGTGTCTCTCTCTGTCAAATAAATAAAATCTTAAAAAAAAAAAAGAAATTTAGATCTTTATATTTGGTTCAGGAAAATTAGACCTGAGCCGAAGTCAGACGCTTAACGACTGAGCCACCCAGGCGCCCCCAGGAAAATTAGACTTGACAGAAATCCTGATCTCAAGAGAGCATTTGTAACGGCAGGTGCAGAGTCTATAAAAATCTTGTGTGGACGAAACATGGGCGGAATAGTGACACTGGTATGACAGAAAGAATTTCATTCAAATGAAAACTGGAAAGCAATCTACAAACCGTCTCAATGAGGTCAGGAATTAAATTGACGTGGTAAAATCCACTCCAGCACACCTTAGTTAGTGGTGATATAGTTCTGATGGAAAGGCGTGCTCCTAGCACAGGGAGAAAGTGCAGGGATCTCAGAGACAGGGTGTCACCAGCTTGTCCAGGACAATGACAGATGTCGTGATTCACATGCCCACTGGCCTTCAGAATATTTTAAATTTGCTTCACTGTCCCCTGAAGTATTAATTAATTCACTTACTACCATTTGTAGGTTTTCATGTGCTTATTTTTGCTTTTTACAATTGGGAAATGCAACATAAACAAGCAAAAGTGCATGAAAACACACACACACGTACCATTTAATCAATAACCCTAAAGTGAACACTCAGATTATAAATCACCCCTTAGGTCAAGAAATACAACATGTCCAGTGTGCCAGAAACCTCCCACGTGCCTCCCCAATGCAACACCCTCCCTACTATGTGGCCACAACCACTGCCTTGGGGGTGGGCTCCCCCAGAAGCAGACAAGGTGCAAGTAGCTTATATGGGTGTGACCCCGGGAAGCCCCACGGGGTGGGGAGTGACTGAAGTGCACCCCCCTGGGGGACTCTTGGCGCTGCACTGGACCAGAAAGCTCCCAGAGCCCCAGGAGCTGGAGCCTGGGAATCTCAGGCTGGCCTGCTGGGAGTCAGTGACCGCTGAAATCACACCGTCAGGGCACCAACAGCATCTGCTTCCGCCACCACACCGACTTCTGTGAAAGACCACGTGGTGGGACTGACCTGTGTCCACCCCTCGCCCCATCCATATGTGGAAGCCCCAATCGGCCGTGTGACCGTATTTGGAGACAGGGCCTTTAGGTAGGCAGTAAAGGTTAAATAAAGTCATAGGGCCAGGTCCTAATCCCATAGCCACCAGAGCATGCTCTCTGCATGTACACAGAAGGGAGGCCACGTGGCGACAAAATGAGAAGGTCTGCAGGCTGAGGAGACTAGTCTCACCAGAAACCAATGCTGACAACAACTTGATCTTGGACTTCTGGCCCCCAGAACTGTAAGAAAATACGTTTCTGCTGTTTGCATCCCCCAGTCTATGGCATTTTTTAATGGGAGCCCTAGAAAACTAATATAACCACAGGCTTGCTTCGCTCTATTATTTTACTATCCAGGTGTGAATTTCTAAAATATAGAGCTTTAACTTTGTAAAAATGGAATGTATATATTATTTCATGTTTTCTTTTTTTGGTAAAGGGCATAGGTAACGAATACAACTGCAGGTTTTTATGTTATTGCTGGGTTGTATTCTGTTTATGAATAAACCGAATTTTATTCATCCATTCTACAGTTAATGAATACTTATGTGTTAGTTTTCTATTGCTACAGAGCAAATTACTAGAAATCTAGCACAGTAAACAATGCACACTTATTATGTCACAATTTCCATGGGTCACGGCGTGACTGGGTCTCCTGCTCCAGGTTTCACACACCT
This sequence comes from Phoca vitulina, assembly GCF_004348235.1. Lineage (NCBI taxonomy): Eukaryota > Metazoa > Chordata > Mammalia > Carnivora > Phocidae > Phoca > Phoca vitulina. Next base: position 3,652 of record NW_022591447.1, read on the forward strand.
GCAAAGTGTTGGTCGAGCTGCATTCTCATCTGGAGGCTCGATGGGAAGAATCTGCTTCCAAGGCTGTGAAGATTGTTGGCAGAATTCATTCCCTTCTGGCTGTCGGCCTGGGCCCCCTGGCTCTTTATTTTATTTATTTTTAAAAAATATTTAATTTAATTTAATTTATTTATTTGACAGAGTGATAGAGGGAGCCAGAATGGCAGAGGGAGAGGCCGACTCTGCTAAGCAAGGAGCCTGACATGGGGCTCCATCCCAGGCCCCTGGGACCATGATCCGAGCTGAAGGCAGAGGCTTAACTGACTGAGCCACCCAGGCGCCCCTCATTTTCATTCTTAAAAACTTATTTTCCCTGGGCAGTCATATTCTTTTGGTGACAATCATTCCACCATTTTTTGGCTTCCAGTATTAGTGTTGGAAACCAGACGTTAATCTTTTCAAAGCAATCTGACTTTCCTTGCTGGCTACATTAGAGATTTCCTGTGCCTTTGGTGATCGGCAATTTCGCTGTTACTTGCCTATGTGTGAAACTTTAGTTTATCTAGCTTAAGATCTGGGGGGAACTTGGATCTGAGGGCTGGTGTATTTCATCAGTTCTAGAAAATTCTTAGACATTTTCTGTTCAATTATAGCCTCTTCCTTTCCCCTTTTCTGGAACTCCAGCTAAATGTCTACTATTTTCCATGTGTCTTACCTTGCCTGTAATTTCCCTGTTTGTCTCCTTGTGCCACATTCTTCATGACTTCTTTTTTTTTTAATTTTTAAAATATTTTATTTATTTGAGATAGAGCAAAGCACAAAGGGAAATACGGGCAGCCAGGCGTAGGGCTCGAACCCAGGACACCAGGATCGTGACCTGAGCCAAAAGCAGGCGTTTAACCGACTGAGCCACCCAAGTACCCCTCTTCATGATTTCTCTGACATCTTCCAGTTTGCTAATTCTCTCATCTAAGCTGTTAAATCGGCCCAGTAGACTACATTTTAATTTTTAATGTAGTTGATGTAACTGATTAATTTTTTTAAAAATATTTATTTATTTGATAGAGAGAGACACAGCAAGAGAGGGAACACAAGCAGTGGGGGTGGGAGAGGGAGAAGCAGGCTTCCCACCGAGCAGGGAGCCCGATGCGGGGCTTGATCCCAGGACCCCGGGATCATGACCTGAGCCGAAGGCAGACGCTTAACGACTGAGCCACCCAGGCGCCCCTGTAATTGATTAATTTTATTAATGTTTTTAATTTATAAAATCTCCTTTGGTTCTTTACAAAATCTGCTTAGTTACCTTTTATAGTCAGCTGTGAAAATTAATCAAGGAAAGTCTCACCAAAATGGAGTCAGGAGGCCGGCAGGGGGAGCTCTGTGCCCAGCACTGGTTATCAATTACAGACCCACCAGGAAGAGAGGCACCTTGCAGGTGGGTACAGCTTTACTAACCCGGCTCCGGGACGGAAGTTTTCCTGCTGCCCCGGCAACAGCCCAGCCAATGAGAGATAGCTATAGCTCAACCAATGAGAGACGGTCACAGCCCAGCCAATGAGAGACAGCCACAGCTCAGCCAATGAGAGATGGTCACAGCCCAGCCAATGAGAGAGGGTCACAGCCCAGCCAATGAGAGACCAACACAGTCCCCTCCTTCCGCTATTTATTTATATTTTATAACATGGGCATAAAATAGAAATGCATACAAATTAAATAGGTTATTGTTTATGTACATCAGTTGAATTGACTCGCATTTAGTTGATCAACATATAACAGACTAAACCTGAAATAGTTCTTAGTTTGATAGTCTCAAGTAGAAAACAGTATTTAAGCTACAAGGGAATACACACAGTAATATAACCATTCTTGTTCATTCAGAGCCATTACTGTTGACAAACATTGTAGATTTTGGTGCCACTTCTGCAAATACGTTGAATCTTCTGTTGTTTAGTTTTTATTTAGCTCACTGTTGATGTGAATAATCTATTATCTGACCTGTTTTCAATAACAGGTTATCCAGGTGTCATGCTTATAACCCCTTTCCTCTAAAAAAGAGCCTCCTCTCCCTGTTCTCCAGACTTGCCCCTGGTTCTGCTAAGCCTGCTTATCCTGGGTTGCAATTCTCTGCTGTTCCTAAATAACCCCATCTTTGATAGTAAAATAACTGACAGTTTTATTTTTAAGGTTAAAAGAGCCCATCTTTAAAATAAATCTCTCTCTCCAGGTATGTATTCTGTCATCTCCTTCCTGGGAGAACTCCAAAATACAGGGAGCAAAGCAGACTCAAATCACTAGGGAGACGGATGCTAATTGACAATCACGTGTATGAAAATTAATAAAAGAAAACCTCACTTGATGGAGACGGAGGCCAGAAGGGGCAGCTCTCTCGCCCTACCGCCCAAGGGACCTATTTCCCCTCACCCAATCCCAGGATGTGATGGCTGCCTGATCCCGCCCCCCAGCGCCTCACCCAATCCCAGGGTGTTCTGGCGGCCCGGTCCCGCCCCTCAGCGCCTCACCCAATCCCAGGGTGTCCTGGCGGCCCGGTCCCGCCCCTTTCACGCCTCACTTAATCACTGTGCGTCGCCGCTGCTGGCTTTTCCCTGGCCTGAGGCAGTCCGCGGACGTGCCTCGTTGAACATGGAGGCTCTGCTGAAGCGGGAGCTGGGCTGCGACTTCGTCAAGGCTACGGGTCACTCGGGGGGGCGGGTGCATTAGCCAGGGCCAGAGTTACGACACGGACAGAGGACGCGTGTTTGTGAAAGTGAACTCCAAGGCGGAGGTCAGGGCCGCCGTAGGCCGGGCCGGGGTGGGTGGGTGGTGGTCGGCGATTGGGGTCTGGGTGGGGCTTCAAGTCCGGGTCTGGAGTCCTGGTGTGGAGTCTGCGGGGTCCGAGGTCCGGGATTCGGGGTCC
>NW_022591448.1:0-6544 GCF_004348235.1 Phoca vitulina
GAGGTTTGCCCCGCCCAGACCCCGCCCACTCCCCCGCCCACCCCCCCCGTCCAACCACCCGCTGCCCCGCCCATGCCCCGCCCACCAGCAGCCCCCTCAGACCCCGCCCATCCACTGCTCTGTCCGGACCCCCGCCCATCCACGGCTCCGCCCAGACCCGCCCCAGCCGCTGCCCCGCCCCGCCCGCTGCCCCGCCCCGCCCTCTGCCCCGCCCATTGCCCCGCCCGCTCTATCCAGCCCGCCCACCCACAGCTCCGCCCGGACCCCGCCCGCTGCCCCGCCCCTCACCCCTCGCCCCTCGCCCCTGTCCCGCCCAGAGGGCCGGGTCCTTCGCACGCCCCCTTCCACCCCTGGGCCAGGCTCGCGCTTCTGCGCCTCCGTTTCCCGACGCTGGCCAGTGGTGATCCTGCTCGGGACGGTTCACAGCAGCCCACCGGGGAGCAGATGGGAGGGGATCTTCCGCGTCCCCTCCGCCCTCCTCTCCAGGCCCGCTCCGCCGCCCCTTGCTGTCGGGGAGGGATTGGGGTGGGAAGCTAGGGGGCCAGGCGGAAGCGCTAGGGACCGAAGGCAGGAGCCCCGTGAGCCGCCATTCCGGGCCGCACCGACAGGCGGCGCGAGTCCCGCCACGCGCTGCCCCCGGCCGGGCCCGACCCCGGCCCGACCGGGCGGGAGGGTGCAGGGCCTGCGTGGTGGGGTCCCCGGGAATGGGGGCCGCCCCCGCCCCCTGCTCTTTGGGACCCAGCGAACGCTCCGTCAGGACGGCGGGGAAGCCGGGAGGTGGGCGGCGGGACCCCACAGGACAGGCGCGACCTTGAGGACCCGCGAGGTGCCCCTGAGAACCGACCCCGCTCTTGGGAATGCTCCTTTGTGTCTCCGTCAGAGTGGCGCGCGCATCCGTAGACCCACCTGGGGAGTGTTGTGAGCTTGGTTTGCACTTTGGGGTCAGAGGCAGTCAGAGGTTTGCCGGAGATGGGATCCTGACGCCACTGTTTCCCGCCTGGATGGCCTTGGGCAAGCAACCACCGTCCCTGGGCCTCAGTGTTCCCGTTTCTCAAGCGAGAAGGGTTCCTTGTGAGAAGTGCAGGAGTAGCACACATCACTAGGGTTTGGGGAAGTGCTCAGTTACGCCATGTGCTGATGTCCCTGTGGAGCACCTAGGGAGCCTCTACTGGGCACCCTTCACCCTTCCACACACACTGTGGTCCAATAGGGGTTTGTCCCCTCGTTCAGCGTCATCAGTGCATCACGGGCTGCCACAGGGGGAGGGGAGGCACAAACGCGATCGGAGTGGGCCTGGGGCTTGCCCCCGAGGTGGGGACCACTGGGTTGAGGCGCTGCTGCGTGCGCACACGTATGCAAACACAAGGCAGACCGTGGGCAGAGGATCAGACAGGGTCCCAGACAAGGAGGTGGGTGCTGTCCTCAGGAGGATGGCCTCAGGACACAGGGGAAGGAGCCCCCCAGAGGAGGAAGAGGCCGGACAGAAGGCAGAGACTGCTGAAAAGCAGGAGTTCGACCCAAAGACCACAGAGCATCTAGAAAGATAAGGGAAGTGTCGGGTTCGCAAAGCCCATCTTCCAATACAGAACCAACATGGAGCATTTTCTCATGGATGAATAAACACAAATGATTGGGCTTTTATCTAATACATAATTAATATTCTTGTTTCAAATAACACAGATTTTTAAAGATTAGCTAAAACCACACATGATGAAATTTAGATCTTTAGGGGCACCTGGGTGGCTCAGTCGTTAAGCGTCTGCCTTTGGCTCAGGTCATGGTCCCAGGGTCCTGGGATCGAGCCCCGCATCGGGCTCCCTGCTCAGCAGGAAGCCTGCTTCTCCCTCTCCCACTCCCCCTGCTTGTGTTCCCTCTCTCGCTGTGTCTCTCTCTGTCAAATAAATAAAATCTTAAAAAAAAAAAAGAAATTTAGATCTTTATATTTGGTTCAGGAAAATTAGACCTGAGCCGAAGTCAGACGCTTAACGACTGAGCCACCCAGGCGCCCCCAGGAAAATTAGACTTGACAGAAATCCTGATCTCAAGAGAGCATTTGTAACGGCAGGTGCAGAGTCTATAAAAATCTTGTGTGGACGAAACATGGGCGGAATAGTGACACTGGTATGACAGAAAGAATTTCATTCAAATGAAAACTGGAAAGCAATCTACAAACCGTCTCAATGAGGTCAGGAATTAAATTGACGTGGTAAAATCCACTCCAGCACACCTTAGTTAGTGGTGATATAGTTCTGATGGAAAGGCGTGCTCCTAGCACAGGGAGAAAGTGCAGGGATCTCAGAGACAGGGTGTCACCAGCTTGTCCAGGACAATGACAGATGTCGTGATTCACATGCCCACTGGCCTTCAGAATATTTTAAATTTGCTTCACTGTCCCCTGAAGTATTAATTAATTCACTTACTACCATTTGTAGGTTTTCATGTGCTTATTTTTGCTTTTTACAATTGGGAAATGCAACATAAACAAGCAAAAGTGCATGAAAACACACACACACGTACCATTTAATCAATAACCCTAAAGTGAACACTCAGATTATAAATCACCCCTTAGGTCAAGAAATACAACATGTCCAGTGTGCCAGAAACCTCCCACGTGCCTCCCCAATGCAACACCCTCCCTACTATGTGGCCACAACCACTGCCTTGGGGGTGGGCTCCCCCAGAAGCAGACAAGGTGCAAGTAGCTTATATGGGTGTGACCCCGGGAAGCCCCACGGGGTGGGGAGTGACTGAAGTGCACCCCCCTGGGGGACTCTTGGCGCTGCACTGGACCAGAAAGCTCCCAGAGCCCCAGGAGCTGGAGCCTGGGAATCTCAGGCTGGCCTGCTGGGAGTCAGTGACCGCTGAAATCACACCGTCAGGGCACCAACAGCATCTGCTTCCGCCACCACACCGACTTCTGTGAAAGACCACGTGGTGGGACTGACCTGTGTCCACCCCTCGCCCCATCCATATGTGGAAGCCCCAATCGGCCGTGTGACCGTATTTGGAGACAGGGCCTTTAGGTAGGCAGTAAAGGTTAAATAAAGTCATAGGGCCAGGTCCTAATCCCATAGCCACCAGAGCATGCTCTCTGCATGTACACAGAAGGGAGGCCACGTGGCGACAAAATGAGAAGGTCTGCAGGCTGAGGAGACTAGTCTCACCAGAAACCAATGCTGACAACAACTTGATCTTGGACTTCTGGCCCCCAGAACTGTAAGAAAATACGTTTCTGCTGTTTGCATCCCCCAGTCTATGGCATTTTTTAATGGGAGCCCTAGAAAACTAATATAACCACAGGCTTGCTTCGCTCTATTATTTTACTATCCAGGTGTGAATTTCTAAAATATAGAGCTTTAACTTTGTAAAAATGGAATGTATATATTATTTCATGTTTTCTTTTTTTGGTAAAGGGCATAGGTAACGAATACAACTGCAGGTTTTTATGTTATTGCTGGGTTGTATTCTGTTTATGAATAAACCGAATTTTATTCATCCATTCTACAGTTAATGAATACTTATGTGTTAGTTTTCTATTGCTACAGAGCAAATTACTAGAAATCTAGCACAGTAAACAATGCACACTTATTATGTCACAATTTCCATGGGTCACGGCGTGACTGGGTCTCCTGCTCCAGGTTTCACACACCTGCAAAGTGTTGGTCGAGCTGCATTCTCATCTGGAGGCTCGATGGGAAGAATCTGCTTCCAAGGCTGTGAAGATTGTTGGCAGAATTCATTCCCTTCTGGCTGTCGGCCTGGGCCCCCTGGCTCTTTATTTTATTTATTTTTAAAAAATATTTAATTTAATTTAATTTATTTATTTGACAGAGTGATAGAGGGAGCCAGAATGGCAGAGGGAGAGGCCGACTCTGCTAAGCAAGGAGCCTGACATGGGGCTCCATCCCAGGCCCCTGGGACCATGATCCGAGCTGAAGGCAGAGGCTTAACTGACTGAGCCACCCAGGCGCCCCTCATTTTCATTCTTAAAAACTTATTTTCCCTGGGCAGTCATATTCTTTTGGTGACAATCATTCCACCATTTTTTGGCTTCCAGTATTAGTGTTGGAAACCAGACGTTAATCTTTTCAAAGCAATCTGACTTTCCTTGCTGGCTACATTAGAGATTTCCTGTGCCTTTGGTGATCGGCAATTTCGCTGTTACTTGCCTATGTGTGAAACTTTAGTTTATCTAGCTTAAGATCTGGGGGGAACTTGGATCTGAGGGCTGGTGTATTTCATCAGTTCTAGAAAATTCTTAGACATTTTCTGTTCAATTATAGCCTCTTCCTTTCCCCTTTTCTGGAACTCCAGCTAAATGTCTACTATTTTCCATGTGTCTTACCTTGCCTGTAATTTCCCTGTTTGTCTCCTTGTGCCACATTCTTCATGACTTCTTTTTTTTTTAATTTTTAAAATATTTTATTTATTTGAGATAGAGCAAAGCACAAAGGGAAATACGGGCAGCCAGGCGTAGGGCTCGAACCCAGGACACCAGGATCGTGACCTGAGCCAAAAGCAGGCGTTTAACCGACTGAGCCACCCAAGTACCCCTCTTCATGATTTCTCTGACATCTTCCAGTTTGCTAATTCTCTCATCTAAGCTGTTAAATCGGCCCAGTAGACTACATTTTAATTTTTAATGTAGTTGATGTAACTGATTAATTTTTTTAAAAATATTTATTTATTTGATAGAGAGAGACACAGCAAGAGAGGGAACACAAGCAGTGGGGGTGGGAGAGGGAGAAGCAGGCTTCCCACCGAGCAGGGAGCCCGATGCGGGGCTTGATCCCAGGACCCCGGGATCATGACCTGAGCCGAAGGCAGACGCTTAACGACTGAGCCACCCAGGCGCCCCTGTAATTGATTAATTTTATTAATGTTTTTAATTTATAAAATCTCCTTTGGTTCTTTACAAAATCTGCTTAGTTACCTTTTATAGTCAGCTGTGAAAATTAATCAAGGAAAGTCTCACCAAAATGGAGTCAGGAGGCCGGCAGGGGGAGCTCTGTGCCCAGCACTGGTTATCAATTACAGACCCACCAGGAAGAGAGGCACCTTGCAGGTGGGTACAGCTTTACTAACCCGGCTCCGGGACGGAAGTTTTCCTGCTGCCCCGGCAACAGCCCAGCCAATGAGAGATAGCTATAGCTCAACCAATGAGAGACGGTCACAGCCCAGCCAATGAGAGACAGCCACAGCTCAGCCAATGAGAGATGGTCACAGCCCAGCCAATGAGAGAGGGTCACAGCCCAGCCAATGAGAGACCAACACAGTCCCCTCCTTCCGCTATTTATTTATATTTTATAACATGGGCATAAAATAGAAATGCATACAAATTAAATAGGTTATTGTTTATGTACATCAGTTGAATTGACTCGCATTTAGTTGATCAACATATAACAGACTAAACCTGAAATAGTTCTTAGTTTGATAGTCTCAAGTAGAAAACAGTATTTAAGCTACAAGGGAATACACACAGTAATATAACCATTCTTGTTCATTCAGAGCCATTACTGTTGACAAACATTGTAGATTTTGGTGCCACTTCTGCAAATACGTTGAATCTTCTGTTGTTTAGTTTTTATTTAGCTCACTGTTGATGTGAATAATCTATTATCTGACCTGTTTTCAATAACAGGTTATCCAGGTGTCATGCTTATAACCCCTTTCCTCTAAAAAAGAGCCTCCTCTCCCTGTTCTCCAGACTTGCCCCTGGTTCTGCTAAGCCTGCTTATCCTGGGTTGCAATTCTCTGCTGTTCCTAAATAACCCCATCTTTGATAGTAAAATAACTGACAGTTTTATTTTTAAGGTTAAAAGAGCCCATCTTTAAAATAAATCTCTCTCTCCAGGTATGTATTCTGTCATCTCCTTCCTGGGAGAACTCCAAAATACAGGGAGCAAAGCAGACTCAAATCACTAGGGAGACGGATGCTAATTGACAATCACGTGTATGAAAATTAATAAAAGAAAACCTCACTTGATGGAGACGGAGGCCAGAAGGGGCAGCTCTCTCGCCCTACCGCCCAAGGGACCTATTTCCCCTCACCCAATCCCAGGATGTGATGGCTGCCTGATCCCGCCCCCCAGCGCCTCACCCAATCCCAGGGTGTTCTGGCGGCCCGGTCCCGCCCCTCAGCGCCTCACCCAATCCCAGGGTGTCCTGGCGGCCCGGTCCCGCCCCTTTCACGCCTCACTTAATCACTGTGCGTCGCCGCTGCTGGCTTTTCCCTGGCCTGAGGCAGTCCGCGGACGTGCCTCGTTGAACATGGAGGCTCTGCTGAAGCGGGAGCTGGGCTGCGACTTCGTCAAGGCTACGGGTCACTCGGGGGGGCGGGTGCATTAGCCAGGGCCAGAGTTACGACACGGACAGAGGACGCGTGTTTGTGAAAGTGAACTCCAAGGCGGAGGTCAGGGCCGCCGTAGGCCGGGCCGGGGTGGGTGGGTGGTGGTCGGCGATTGGGGTCTGGGTGGGGCTTCAAGTCCGGGTCTGGAGTCCTGGTGTGGAGTCTGCGGGGTCCGAGGTCCGGGATTCGGGGTCC
>NW_022591449.1:0-6538 GCF_004348235.1 Phoca vitulina
TTGTCAATTTCTTCCTGTTTCAGTCTTGGCAGCTTATAGGTTTCCAGAAAGGCCTCCATTTCATCCAGATTGCTCAGTTTATTGGCATATAGTTGTTGATAATAATTTCTAATAATTGTTTCTATTTCCTTGGTGTTCGTCGTGATCTCTCCCCTTTCATTCATAATTTTATTAATTTGGGTCCTTTCTCTCTTCTTTTGGATAAGTCTGACCAGTGGTTTATCAATCTTATTAATTCTTTCAAAGAACCAACTTCTAGTTTCGTCGATCTGATCTACTGTTTCTGGTTTCTAATTCATTGATTTCTGCTCTAATTTTAATTATTTCTCTTCTAATGCGTGGCTTAGGCTTCGTTTGTTGCTTTTTCTCTAGTTCTTTAAGGTGTAGAGTTAGTTGGTGAATTCGGGATTTTTCTATTTTTTTGAGTGAGGCTTGGATGGCTATGTATTTCCCCCTTAGGACCGCCTTTGCAATATCCCATAGGTTTTGGACCGATGTGTTTTTGTTCTCATTGATTTCCATGAATTGTTTCAGTTCTTCTTTGATTTCTTGGTTGACCCAAACATTCTTGAGCAGAGTGGTCTTTAGCTTCCAAGTGTTTGAATTTCTGCCAATTTTTTTCTTGTGATTGAGTTCCAGTTTTAGAACATTGTGGTCTGAGAATATGCAGGGAATAATCTCATCTTTCTAGCCCAGGAAAAGATCAAACTCAAAATTCAAAGTACAGTTTCTACTAAATGAATTTCACTTTTGCACCACTGTGAAGTTGAAAAATCATGTTAAGCCAGTTGGGTACCATCTGTAGTAATATTATCAACAGTCACCAGAATTGTATGTAGTTGTACTTCACAGATCTTTTTGTTTGTAGAAGTCTTGACTCAAGGGACACCTGGGTGGCTCAGTCGGTTAAGTGTCTGTCTTTGGCTCAAGTCATGATGCTGGGGTCCGGAGTCTGCTTCTTCCTCTCCCTGCACCCAGCTTGTGCTCTCTCGCTCTCTCTTTCTCTCTCTCAAATAAATAAATAAATAAATAAAGTCTTAAAAAAAAAAGAAGTCTTGATTCAAGTGGGTCCCATTTCAGATGAGCAGCTTCCTAGCCTGTGGGATTATCTATGGTTAATGGGTCCCAGGAGAGTATGACCTTAATTTGGCTGCTAGCCCTTGTGGGATGAGAACAAGATTTAAAAAATTATCAAGGTAAGTTAAGGCCGGGCAAAATAGAGATGTATGGAGGTTTATTTGTTAGACTGGAATTTGAAAAGGAGTTATTTGAGGACACCATTATGTCTCTAAGTTAAACCAGCTACTTGGGACCTATTAGAGACATGAAAGTTCTATTAAATGCCTTTTCCAAGAGCCCAGCAATGTATATGCCAAGTAGTGAAATGTATTTCTTGGTTACAATTAGTAATATCTTAACTCAGGAGGGAGTAAAGAGTGTTCTGGCAAGACCTTGTATTATGGCATTAGTATATGTAGAGACATGTATTTTAGATTTATATTGTGGGTATTTGTGAGGCAGGAGACTCCCAAAATTTTTTTTTTTTTTACCTTGAAGGGGAATGTTTTTAGGTAATGGTTCGATAGTTTATAATAAATGTGAAGATGGGATCATTTGTTTGCCAAGGCATCCAGTGCCAAGATGACTGCCTGAAGTTTGGTCAAGTATATCATTTCTTGGATCCTGTCCCTTATTAGGAATATCTTGGCTAAGGGATGGAAAATGACAACATTCCACCGAGCTCCATTACATATGATGGTTAGTGTCATTTGTATAAGCACTTCTCAGATAACCAAGGGGCTTGGGGGAGGGGTGCACCATGGCATCTGTCAAGGGACTGAGGACAAGAGAAGCAACTCCCTCCTGCAGGTGGAATATACCTGAGTGTCCAGCTTTGGCTCTCTCTTGTCTTTAGGATGTCTCCACAGCTGTTCCAAGCTGTTAAGTTAGGGCCCAAAGCATAATGGGTATAAAGGGCCACAGGCTTCATGGTCCATGAGAGGCTCTATATCCTGGAGAACCCAGTAGGTAGCCTGTCATTTATTTTACTGGTGCAAGGCTGAGAGGAGCAATTTCTTGCATCAGAAACCCTGGGGCAACTAATGGCTGTTATAAGTCCAGACTCCAAGAGGCCTGAGAAAAGATTGCCAAAGACTCTATAGTGAAGGAGTTTCTGAGGGAACTAAGAGGAATTCCTGCTGATTTTAATTTGGAAGTAAATTTGTAAATGAGGATTATATTGCCACCAAATCCAAAATGACTAAAAGATGTTGGATTTATGCCTCCTTAATAAATATGTCAAATAATTCTCCTTGGAAGAGAATGTTATCAATGTAATGTCATACCTGTGTTCCTGAAGAAAGGTATATATAGTTAAGATCCTGTCTGTAAAGTCTGTGTGTGATTGCAAAATTGTTGAGATACCCCATGGGTAGCCTGGAAGAGGTGTATTGCATCTTTTCAGAGGTGGAGAGGCAAACTGCATTTGAGAGGCTGTCTAAATAGGCACTGAACAGAACATGTTAGCCAGATCTGTAAGAGCAAAATATTTAGTGGTTGTTGAGTGAGTAGAATTGGTAATTTTAATAATATTGAGTGTTGGACATAGAGGTCTTGATGGAAGGGACATAGTAATCCTCCAAGAAGCACTCTATTTTTTCCAGATTTAAGAATAAGATTTAGATGGTCTGTTAAATGGAAAAGCAGTGGGGATGATCACCTCTTTATTAATAGGTTTTACATAATAAATTTAATCCTTGAAGGCCCTGTTTTAACTTGTATTGGGCCATATTAACTATTTTAACTGAGAGTTCATGGGTCCCATTTTATCAAGCTAATTTATAGGAATCAAAGATTTACTTTAACTTTAATTCATTATTTATTGTGTCAGAGCATATTGTGTCAGAGGTCAATATGGAATATTTTAGGGGACTGGGTAAAATGACTAAGGAAAATTTAGGCAAAGTAGTGTTAAAGTGAGACATAACCATTTTCCTCCATTTTATGTTTAGTTATCTTCCTAAGAATATAAGGAGCAAATTTAGTGGGATCACTGGCCTAACTAAATTGAGCCCAAGTATTGATTTAGTCCATGAAGTTTTAAATTTAATTTAGAAAGTATGTTTTACAGACACAAAAAGCAATCAGTGCCCTTTTTATACTGTTATATAATTTTTTTTAGTATATAAATTGTGTATTTCCATTGGATCGAATTATGAAACATTGTTTTATTTATTTAATTATGTTCGTCATCATACAGTACATCATTTGTTTTTGATGCAGTGTTCTATGATTCATTATTTGCATATAACACCCAGTGTTCATTATAACACATGCCCTCCTTAATACCCATCACCTGGTTACCCATCCCCCAACATTCCTCCCCTTTGTAACCATCAGTTTGTTTCCCAGAGTCCATGGTCTCTCATGGTTCATCTCCCCCTCTGATTTCCCCCCTTCATTGTTCCCTCCCTTCCCCTAATGTCCTCCGAACTACCATGTTCCACATATGAGTGAAACCATATGATAATTGACTTTCTCTGCCTGACTTATTCACTTAGCATAATCCCCTCCAGTTCCATCCATGTCAATACAAATGTTGGGTATTTATCCTTTCTGATGGCTGAGTAATATTCCATTGTATATATGGACCACATCTTCTTTATCCATTCATCTGTTGAAGGGCATCTCAGATCTTTCCACACTTTGCCTATTGTGGACATTGCTGCTATGAACATTGAGGTTCATGTGTCCCTTTTTTTCACTACATCTGTATCTTTAGGGTAAATACCTCATAATGCAATTGCTGGGTCATAGGGTAGCTCTATTTTTAACATCTTGAGGAATCTACATTCTGTTTTCCAGAGTGGCTGTACCAGCTTGCATTCCCACCAACAGTGTAAAAGGGTTCCCTTTTCTCCACATTCTCTCCAACATTTGTTGTTTCCTGCCTTGTTAATTTTTGCCATTCTGAGTGGGGTAAGGTGATACCTCAAGGTGGTTTTGATTTGAATTTCCCTGATGGCTAATGATGTTGAACATTTTTTCATGTGTCTGTTAGCCATTTGTATGTTTTCTTTGGAGAAATCTCTTCATATCTTCTGCCCATTATTTGACTTGATTAGTTGCTTTTTCAGTGTTGAGTTTGGGAAGTTCTTTATAGACCTTGGATACTAGCCCTTTATCTATAAAGTCATTTGCAAATATCTTCTCCCATTCTCTGGGTTGCCTCTTAGTTTTGTTGACTTGTTTCCTTTGCTGTGCAGAAGCTTTTTATCTTGATGAAGTCCCAAAAGAGAAATTAGGGAATCAATTCCATTTACAATAGCACCAAAAACCATAAGGTACCTAGGAATAAACCTAAACATAGAGGTAAAGGATCTATACTCTAGAAACTACAGAACACTTATGAAAGAAATTGAGGAAGACACAAAGAGATGGAAAAATGTTCCATGCTCATGGATTGGAAGAATAAACATTGTTAAAATGTCTATGCTGCCCAGAACAATCTATATTTTCAATGCCATACCTATTAAAATACCATTGGCATTTTTCAAAGAGCTGGAACAAATAATCCTAAAATTTGTATGGAACCAGAAAAGACCCCGAATTGCCAAGGAAATGTTGGAAAAGAAAAACAAAGCTGGGAGCATCACATTGCCTGACCTCAAACTGTATTACAAAGCTGTAATCATCAAGACAGCATGGTATTGGCACAAAAAACAGACACATACAACAAAGGAGCAGAATAGTGTCTTCAGAAATGGACCCTCAACTATATGGTCAACTAATCTTCAACAAATCAGGAAAAAGTATCCAATGGAAAAAAAGACAGTCTCTTCAATAAATGGTGCTGGGAAGCAATGTCCACAATAGCCAAACTATGGAAAGAGCCTAGATGTCCATCAACAAATGAATGAGTAAAAGAAGATATGGTATCTATATATACAATGGAATATTATGCAGCCATCAAAAAAACGAAATCTTGCCATTTGCAACAATGTGGATGGAACTAGAAGGTATTATGCTAAGTGAAATAAGTCAATCAGAACAAGACAATTATCATATGATCTCACTGATATGACGAATTTGAGAAACAAGACAGAGGATCATAGGGGAAGGGAGGAAAAAATGAAACAAGACAAAACCAGAGAGGGAGAGAAACTGTGAGAGACTCTTAATCTCAGGAAACAAACTGAGGGTTGCTGGAGTAGATGGGGGTGGGAGGGACGGGGGGCTGGGTGGTGGACATTGGGGAGGGTATGTGCTATGGTGAGTGCTGTGAATTGTGTAAGACAGATGAATCACAGACCTGTACCCCTGAAACAATACATTATATGTTAATAAAAAAAATCTAAAAAAAAAAATGGTGCTGGGAAAACTGGACAGCTATATACAGAAGAATGAAACTTGACCATTCTCTTACACCATACACAAAGATAAACTCAAAATGGATGAAAGACCTATATGTGAGACAGGAATCCATCAGAATCCTAGAGGAGAACACCGGAAACAACCTCTTTGACTTTGGCTGCGGCAACTTCTTGCTAGACATGTCTCCAAAGGCAAAGGAAACAAAAGCAAAAATTTTTTTTTTTAATTTTTAAAATTTTATTATGTTATGTTAGTCACCATACAATACATCATTAGTTTTTGATGTGGTGATCCACATCCATTGTTTTCATATAACACCCAGTGCTCCATGCAGTACGTGCCCTCCTTAATACCCATCACTGGGCTAACCAATCCCCCTTCCCCTCTAAAACCCTGTTTGTTTCTCAGAGTCCATAGTCTCTCATGGTTCATCTCTCCCTCCGATTTCGCCCCTCCTTCATTTTTCCCTTCTTTCTCCTAATGTTCTCCATGCTATTCCTTATGTTCCACAAATAAGTGAAACCATATGATAATTGACTTTCTCTGCTTGACTTATTTCACTCAGCATAATCTCTTCCAGTTCCCTCCATGTCGATGCAAATGGTGGGTATTCATCCTTTCTGATAGCTGAGTAATATTCCATTGTATATATGGACCACATCTTCTTTATCCATTCATCTGTTGAAGAGCATCTTAGCTCCTTCCAGTTTGGCTATTGTGGACATTGTTGCTATGAACATTGGGGTGCATATGGCCCTTCTTTTCACTACATCTGTATCTTTGGGGTAAATACCCAGGAGTGCAATTGCTGGGTCATAGGGTAGCTCTATTTTTAGTTCTCCAAAAAGGAGAACTTCCATACTGTTTTCCGAAGTGGCTATAACAACTTGCATTCCCACCAACAGTGTAAGAGGGTTCCCCTTTCTCCACATCCTCTCCAACATTTGTTGTTTCTTTCGCTGTCCATTTTTGCCATTCTAACTGGTGTAAAGTGGTATCTCAATGTGGTTTTGATTTGAATTTCCCTGATGGCTAATGATGATGAATATTTTTTCATGTGTCTGTTAGCCATTTGTATGTCTTCTTCAGAGAAGTGTCTTTTCATGTCTTCTGCCCATTTTTTGACTTGATTATTTGTTTTTTGGGTGTTGAGTTTGAGAAGTTC
>NW_022591450.1:0-6538 GCF_004348235.1 Phoca vitulina
GAACTTCTCAAACTCAACACCCAAAAAACAAATAATCAAGTCAAAAAATGGGCAGAAGACATGAAAAGACACTTCTCTGAAGAAGACATACAAATGGCTAACAGACACATGAAAAAATATTCATCATCATTAGCCATCAGGGAAATTCAAATCAAAACCACATTGAGATACCACTTTACACCAGTTAGAATGGCAAAAATGGACAGCGAAAGAAACAACAAATGTTGGAGAGGATGTGGAGAAAGGGGAACCCTCTTACACTGTTGGTGGGAATGCAAGTTGTTATAGCCACTTCGGAAAACAGTATGGAAGTTCTCCTTTTTGGAGAACTAAAAATAGAGCTACCCTATGACCCAGCAATTGCACTCCTGGGTATTTACCCCAAAGATACAGATGTAGTGAAAAGAAGGGCCATATGCACCCCAATGTTCATAGCAACAATGTCCACAATAGCCAAACTGGAAGGAGCTAAGATGCTCTTCAACAGATGAATGGATAAAGAAGATGTGGTCCATATATACAATGGAATATTACTCAGCTATCAGAAAGGATGAATACCCACCATTTGCATCGACATGGAGGGAACTGGAAGAGATTATGCTGAGTGAAATAAGTCAAGCAGAGAAAGTCAATTATCATATGGTTTCACTTATTTGTGGAACATAAGGAATAGCATGGAGAACATTAGGAGAAAGAAGGGAAAAATGAAGGAGGGGCGAAATCGGAGGGAGAGATGAACCATGAGAGACTATGGACTCTGAGAAACAAACAGGGTTTTAGAGGGGAAGGGGGATTGGTTAGCCCAGTGATGGGTATTAAGGAGGGCACGTACTGCATGGAGCACTGGGTGTTATATGAAAACAATGGATGTGGATCACCACATCAAAAACTAATGATGTATTGTATGGTGACTAACATAACATAATAAAATTTTAAAAATTAAAAAAAAAAATTTTTGCTTTTGTTTCCTTTGCCTTTGGAGACATGTCTAGCAAGAAGTTGCCGCAGCCAAAGTCAAAGAGGTTGTTTCCGGTGTTCTCCTCTAGGATTCTGATGGATTCCTGTCTCACATATAGGTCTTTCATCCATTTTGAGTTTATCTTTGTGTATGGTGTAAGAGAATGGTCAAGTTTCATTCTTCTGTATATAGCTGTCCAGTTTTCCCAGCACCATTTTTTTTTTTAGATTTTTTTTATTAACATATAATGTATTGTTTCAGGGGTACAGGTCTGTGATTCATCTGTCTTACACAATTCACAGCACTCACCATAGCACATACCCTCCCCAATGTCCACCACCCAGCCCCCCGTCCCTCCCACCCCCATCTACTCCAGCAACCCTCAGTTTGTTTCCTGAGATTAAGAGTCTCTCACAGTTTCTCTCCCTCTCTGGTTTTGTCTTGTTTCATTTTTTCCTCCCTTCCCCTATGATCCTCTGTCTTGTTTCTCAAATTCGTCATATCAGTGAGATCATATGATAATTGTCTTGTTCTGATTGACTTATTTCACTTAGCATAATACCTTCTAGTTCCATCCACATTGTTGCAAATGGCAAGATTTCGTTTTTTTGATGGCTGCATAATATTCCATTGTATATATAGATACCATATCTTCTTTTACTCATTCATTTGTTGATGGACATCTAGGCTCTTTCCATAGTTTGGCTATTGTGGACATTGCTTCCCAGCACCATTTATTGAAGAGACTGTCTTTTTTTCCATTGGATACTTTTTCCTGATTTGTTGAAGATTAGTTGACCATATAGTTGAGGGTCCATTTCTGAAGACACTATTCTGCTCCTTTGTTGTATGTGTCTGTTTTTTGTGCCAATACCATGCTGTCTTGATGATTACAGCTTTGTAATACAGTTTGAGGTCAGGCAATGTGATGCTCCCAGCTTTGTTTTTCTTTTCCAACATTTCCTTGGCAATTCGGGGTCTTTTCTGGTTCCATACAAATTTTAGGATTATTTGTTCCAGCTCTTTGAAAAATGCCAATGGTATTTTAATAGGTATGGCATTGAAAATATAGATTGTTCTGGGCAGCATAGACATTTTAACAATGTTTATTCTTCCAATCCATGAGCATGGAACATTTTTCCATCTCTTTGTGTCTTCCTCAATTTCTTTCATAAGTGTTCTGTAGTTTCTAGAGTATAGATCCTTTACCTCTATGTTTAGGTTTATTCCTAGGTACCTTATGGTTTTTGGTGCTATTGTAAATGGAATTGATTCCCTAATTTCTCTTTTGGGACTTCATCAAGATAAAAAGCTTCTGCACAGCAAAGGAAACAAGTCAACAAAACTAAGAGGCAACCCAGAGAATGGGAGAAGATATTTGCAAATGACTTTATAGATAAAGGGCTAGTATCCAAGGTCTATAAAGAACTTCCCAAACTCAACACTGAAAAAGCAACTAATCAAGTCAAATAATGGGCAGAAGATATGAAGAGATTTCTCCAAAGAAAACATACAAATGGCTAACAGACACATGAAAAAATGTTCAACATCATTAGCCATCAGGGAAATTCAAATCAAAACCACCTTGAGGTATCACCTTACCCCACTCAGAATGGCAAAAATTAACAAGGCAGGAAACAACAAATGTTGGAGAGAATGTGGAGAAAAGGGAACCCTTTTACACTGTTGGTGGGAATGCAAGCTGGTACAGCCACTCTGGAAAACAGAATGTAGATTCCTCAAGATGTTAAAAATAGAGCTACCCTATGACCCAGCAATTGCATTATGAGGTATTTACCCTAAAGATACAGATGTAGTGAAAAAAAGGGACACATGAACCTCAATGTTCATAGCAGCAATGTCCACAATAGGCAAAGTGTGGAAAGATCTGAGATGCCCTTCAACAGATGAATGGATAAAGAAGATGTGGTCCATATATACAATGGAATATTACTCAGCCATCAGAAAGGATAAATACCCAACATTTGTATTGACATGGATGGAACTGGAGGGGATTATGCTAAGTGAATAAGTCAGGCAGAGAAAGTCAATTATCATATGGTTTCACTCATATGTGGAACATGGTAGTTCGGAGGACATTAGGGGAAGGGAGGGAACAATGAAGGGGGGAAATCAGAGGGGGAGATGAACCATGAGAGACCATGGACTCTGGGAAACAAACTGATGGTTACAAAGGGGAGGAATGTTGGGGGATGGGTAACCAGGTGATGGGTATTAAGGAGGGCATGTGTTATAATGAACACTGGGTGTTATATGCAAATAATGAATCATAGAACACTGCATCAAAAACAAATGATGTACTGTATGATGACGAACATAATTAAATAAATAAAACAATGTTTCATAATTCGATCCAATGGAAATACACAATTTATATACTAAAAAAAATTATATAACAGTATAAAAAGGGCACTGATTGCTTTTTGTGTCTGTAAAACATACTTTCTAAATTAAATTTAAAACTTCATGGACTAAATCAATACTTGGGCTCAATTTAGTTAGGCCAGTGATCCCACTAAATTTGCTCCTTATATTCTTAGGAAGATAACTAAACATAAAATGGAGGAAAATGGTTATGTCTCACTTTAACACTACTTTGCCTAAATTTTCCTTAGTCATTTTACCCAGTCCCCTAAAATATTCCATATTGACCTCTGACACAATATGCTCTGACACAATAAATAATGAATTAAAGTTAAAGTAAATCTTTGATTCCTATAAATTAGCTTGATAAAATGGGACCCATGAACTCTCAGTTAAAATAGTTAATATGGCCCAATACAAGTTAAAACAGGGCCTTCAAGGATTAAATTTATTATGTAAAACCTATTAATAAAGAGGTGATCATCCCCACTGCTTTTCCATTTAACAGACCATCTAAATCTTATTCTTAAATCTGGAAAAAATAGAGTGCTTCTTGGAGGATTACTATGTCCCTTCCATCAAGACCTCTATGTCCAACACTCAATATTATTAAAATTACCAATTCTACTCACTCAACAACCACTAAATATTTTGCTCTTACAGATCTGGCTAACATGTTCTGTTCAGTGCCTATTTAGACAGCCTCTCAAATGCAGTTTGCCTCTCCACCTCTGAAAAGATGCAATACACCTCTTCCAGGCTACCCATGGGGTATCTCAACAATTTTGCAATCACACACAGACTTTACAGACAGGATCTTAACTATATATACCTTTCTTCAGGAACACAGGTATGACATTACATTGATAACATTCTCTTCCAAGGAGAATTATTTGACATATTTATTAAGGAGGCATAAATCCAACATCTTTTAGTCATTTTGGATTTGGTGGCAATATAATCCTCATTTACAAATTTACTTCCAAATTAAAATCAGCAGGAATTCCTCTTAGTTCCCTCAGAAACTCCTTCACTATAGAGTCTTTGGCAATCTTTTCTCAGGCCTCTTGGAGTCTGGACTTATAACAGCCATTAGTTGCCCCAGGGTTTCTGATGCAAGAAATTGCTCCTCTCAGCCTTGCACCAGTAAAATAAATGACAGGCTACCTACTGGGTTCTCCAGGATATAGAGCCTCTCATGGACCATGAAGCCTGTGGCCCTTTATACCCATTATGCTTTGGGCCCTAACTTAACAGCTTGGAACAGCTGTGGAGACATCCTAAAGACAAGAGAGAGCCAAAGCTGGACACTCAGGTATATTCCACCTGCAGGAGGGAGTTGCTTCTCTTGTCCTCAGTCCCTTGACAGATGCCATGGTGCACCCCTCCCCCAAGCCCCTTGGTTATCTGAGAAGTGCTTATACAAATGACACTAACCATCATATGTAATGGAGCTCGGTGGAATGTTGTCATTTTCCATCCCTTAGCCAAGATATTCCTAATAAGGGACAGGATCCAAGAAATGATATACTTGACCAAACTTCAGGCAGTCATCTTGGCACTGGATGCCTTGGCAAACAAATGATCCCATCTTCACATTTATTATAAACTATCGAACCATTACCTAAAAACATTCCCCTTCAAGGTAAAAAAAAAAAAAATTTTGGGAGTCTCCTGCCTCACAAATACCCACAATATAAATCTAAAATACATGTCTCTACATATACTAATGCCATAATACAAGGTCTTGCCAGAACACTCTTTACTCCCTCCTGAGTTAAGATATTACTAATTGTAACCAAGAAATACATTTCACTACTTGGCATATACATTGCTGGGCTCTTGGAAAAGGCATTTAATAGAACTTTCATGTCTCTAATAGGTCCCAAGTAGCTGGTTTAACTTAGAGACATAATGGTGTCCTCAAATAACTCCTTTTCAAATTCCAGTCTAACAAATAAACCTCCATACATCTCTATTTTGCCCGGCCTTAACTTACCTTGATAATTTTTTAAATCTTGTTCTCATCCCACAAGGGCTAGCAGCCAAATTAAGGTCATACTCTCCTGGGACCCATTAACCATAGATAATCCCACAGGCTAGGAAGCTGCTCATCTGAAATGGGACCCACTTGAATCAAGACTTCTTTTTTTTTTAAGACTTTATTTATTTATTTATTTATTTGAGAGAGAGAAAGAGAGAGCGAGAGAGCACAAGCTGGGTGCAGGGAGAGGAAGAAGCAGACTCCGGACCCCAGCATCATGACTTGAGCCAAAGACAGACACTTAACCGACTGAGCCACCCAGGTGTCCCTTGAGTCAAGACTTCTACAAACAAAAAGATCTGTGAAGTACAACTACATACAATTCTGGTGACTGTTGATAATATTACTACAGATGGTACCCAACTGGCTTAACATGATTTTTCAACTTCACAGTGGTGCAAAAGTGAAATTCATTTAGTAGAAACTGTACTTTGAATTTTGAGTTTGATCTTTTCCTGGGCTAGAAAGATGAGATTATTCCCTGCATATTCTCAGACCACAATGTTCTAAAACTGGAACTCAATCACAAGAAAAAAATTGGCAGAAATTCAAACACTTGGAAGCTAAAGACCACTCTGCTCAAGAATGTTTGGGTCAACCAAGAAATCAAAGAAGAACTGAAACAATTCATGGAAATCAATGAGAACAAAAACACATCGGTCCAAAACCTATGGGATATTGCAAAGGCGGTCCTAAGGGGGAAATACATAGCCATCCAAGCCTCACTCAAAAAAATAGAAAAATCCCGAATTCACCAACTAACTCTACACCTTAAAGAACTAGAGAAAAAGCAACAAACGAAGCCTAAGCCACGCATTAGAAGAGAAATAATTAAAATTAGAGCAGAAATCAATGAATTAGAAACCAGAAACAGTAGATCAGATCGACGAAACTAGAAGTTGGTTCTTTGAAAGAATTAATAAGATTGATAAACCACTGGTCAGACTTATCCAAAAGAAGAGAGAAAGGACCCAAATTAATAAAATTATGAATGAAAGGGGAGAGATCACGACGAACACCAAGGAAATAGAAACAATTATTAGAAATTATTATCAACAACTATATGCCAATAAACTGAGCAATCTGGATGAAATGGAGGCCTTTCTGGAAACCTATAAGCTGCCAAGACTGAAACAGGAAGAAATTGACAA
>NW_022591451.1:0-6536 GCF_004348235.1 Phoca vitulina
ATTTCGCGACCCTTACCCAGGGACCCCAACGCACTAGACGTTGACAATTGGCGCCCGAACAGGGACCCTGAAGGACGTTCAGGAAGGGTGAGTAATTTAATACAATACAGGGTTATGGGACAAGAAACCTCTACTCGTTATGTTCGAATGCTGAAGCATTCACTTGCTGTCTATGGCATTACTGTCGCTTCTACTGATATTGAGATGTGTTTGAAAGTGGTTCGAGACTGGAATCCTTGGTTTCCCGAGGAGGGCTCCCTGGAGGTGGATAATTGGCGGCGGGTCCGCCATAATGTAGAAAAGGCCATGAGGCGGGGGGAAAAGATTCCTGTACGATTTTGGTCCATCTGGTCGATTATATTTACAGTGTTAAAAGCAATGGAGGATGATCGCACGGTTGAGAATTTTCAGAAGGAAGTGGCTCCTTCGATACAGGACCTTCCCCTTGATACAGATGAGAAAAAGGCAATAGAAAAGGATGCCTTTAAGCTTGCACTGCCTCGCGAACCTAATGAGTGCGATAGCGATGAATCGAAACTGAAAGTAACGTCTGATCCCGAGACCGAGCACTTATGGAAGGTTTTTCAGCGGGTCATGACTATGGCGGGGGAATCTAAGAAAAAGCCTTCCGCTCCGCCTTTGCCGCCCGCGCTAGCTTTTTCTCCCAAAAATTCTTTTCTTTCTGCTGCTTTAGCTGAGCTTGATGCGTTAAAGGATAATGACGATGAGAGTGAGGCTGACAGACCTATCTTTGCCTTTCCGATTATTAGGCCTCCCCCGGTCCAGGGAGTTGCACAGGCCCCCTATTATGATGGGATAGATATAGGGGACATTGCACGTTTAAAAAAGGCAGTGACTTTATATGGACCGCAATCACATTATGTCAAAGAGCTACTTATAGGTACAGCTCGACATTATAATAATTTTGCTCCAGAAGATTGGAGAGTCCTTTGTAGAGCTCTCTTAAAGGAGCCTGAATATCTGCAATGGCAGATGTGGTTCTCCGAGCTCTGTATGGAGCAGGTTCGTAAGAACGCCTTGAGCAACAATCCTCGGGTCCAGGCTATAACTTATCAAATGTTGGCGGGAATAGGTCAATATTCTGATATTGCTGCTCAAGTTATTACCCCTGAAGAAATCCATGATCAATTACGGGAAATTAGTTTAGAAGCTTGGGATCGTATTCACCCAAAAGGAGAACATTATGGATCTTGGACTAAGGTTATTCAAAAGACTAATGAGCCTTATGTCGAGTTCTTATCGCGATTAAAATTAACCTTGGAGAGAACTGTCATAGGAGAAGAAGCTAGACAGCAGCTGTTAAAACTGCTGGCATATGAAAATGCTAATGAGGATTGTAAAAGAATTATATTGCCTATTAAAGATACAGGAGATATTAATGCTTTCATGAAGGCCTGTAAGGATGTTACATCAGAGAGTAGAAAGATGCAGCTGTTTGCTGAAACAATGGCCACTACCTGGCATTCCTTGCAATCTAAACAACTCGAGAGCATGAAATATTTTGGTTGCGGTCAATTAGGGCATTTGAAAAGGAACTGTAAAGAAAAGAAACCTGACAAAGGGCGTGGACCTGGAATTTGTCCACGATGTAAGAAGGGAAAACATTGGGCTCGAGAATGTCGCACTAAATTAAATACAAGTTTTGCAGAAAAGCCGCAGGGAAACTCGATTTCGGGCCCTACCCCGGGCCCAGGACAAATGAACAGGGGAAACCAACCATATTCTCCCTTAGCCCAGCTACCCAACACAGTGCCGCAGTGGACATACCAGCCATAAGGCCATTTACTTTAAAAGGAGGGGATAGACCTCAGAAAATTCCTACTGGAATTTATGGACCCTTACCAATTGGCACTTTTGCTCTATTAACAGGTCGCTCTGGTTTGACATCAAAAGGAGTGACTGTTCACTTAGGTATAATTGATGCTGATTACAGAGGAGAAATTCAAGTTCTTATGTCTTCCCTAGTTGATGTGTCCTTTGAAGCAGGAGAACGAATTGCCCAGTTATTGTTATTACCTTATCTCCCCATAGGTCAGACTACCGCTGTCAGGCATGGAGGGTTTGGCAGCACGGATCCAAAATGTGTTTTTTGGGCTACACAAATAACTCGTATGCAGCCCTTGATGACAGTTAAATTGAATACGAAAGATATTACTGTCTTGTTGGATACAGGGTCAGATATCACTATTATCAAAACTGCTGATTGGCCTGAAAATATCCCCTATAATGAGATTCCTTGTCAGATAAAAGGAGTTGGCAAGGCACCTGTCCGAAGTATTGGCTTAGCCACTCAATTTGTAACATTTACCTCCCAGGATGGGCAACTGGCCGTGTTAAAACCATATATTTTAGATGTCCCTTTAAATATTTTAGGCCGTGATGTTTTAGAACAGTGGGGAGCTCACCTGGAATTTTGATTATAGATGGAACCTATTAAAATATTATGGAAATCCGAAGATCCCTTGTGGATTCAACAATGGCCATTAACTAAGGAAAAATTGGCTGCTGCACACCAATTGGTAAGAGAGCAATTACAAAAACAACATATTGAACATTCCACTTCTCCGTGGAACTCTCCAATTTTTGTCATAAAGAAAACTTCAGGTAAATGGCGTTTACTTACAGATTTACGTGGAGTTAATAACTCCATGTTCCCCATGGGGGCTCTCCAGCCTGGGGTACCTTCACCGGCTGCCTTGCCGAGGGATTGGCATACAATGGTAATTGATCTACAGGATTGTTTTTTCACTATCCCTGTACATAAAGATGATAGGAAACGTTTTGCCTTTTCACTTCCTTCTATAAATAGGCAGGGACCTCACCAAAGGTTTCAATGGAAGGTTTTGCCTCAAGGCATGATGAATTCCCCTACGATGTGTCAACTTTATGTTGACGCTGCCTTGCGTCCCGTGCGTCAAAAGTGGCCTCAGGTGTATATAGCTCATTATATGGATGATATTTTGTTTGCTAGCCCCCATCAAAATGAGTTAGAAGAAATTTTAAAATTATTGCCAGAGTATTTTATTCCTTTTGGATTGGTAATTGCTCCAGAAAAAATTCAAAAAGGAAATATTATAAATTATTTAGGATATGTGATAGAAAGAAATACTGTTAGACCACAAAAAATAGCTATACGAAGGGATAATTTGAAGACTTTGAATGATTTTCAAAAATTATTAGGAGATATTAATTGGTTACGGCCATCTTTAGGTATCCCTACTTATCAATTACATAATTTATTTGATACATTACAAGGAAATCCTGATATTCATAGTCCCCGACAGCTTACTGCGGAAGCAGAAAAGGAATTACAATTTGTGGAAGAAAAAATTAAATCCGCTTTTCTTACTCGCATTGATCCTTCTTTACCCTTGACAATGTATATTTTAAATACATGGCAATATCCCACAGCTATTATTGGACAAAAAGAGTTGCCTGCTGAATGGATTTATACTAGACATCATTTTTCAAAAAATATCACTCCTTATGGTATTCAGATTGCATATTTGATAGAACAGGCTCGAGATAGAGCTATAATTATGACCGGATGTGATATTATGGATATAATTATTCCTCTTTCTAAAGATCAATTTTCATTTTTGTTACGGAATATAGAGGAATTACAGATTGCCCTTGCAGGGTATGTGGGACAAATTAATTACCATTTTCCTAAAGGAAAATTATGGGATTGTTTTCGTAAACAAGAATTTATTATTCAGGATATAATTAGTGAACAACCTTTGGTTAATGCACCCACTGTGTTTACAGATGGGTCAAAAACTAAAAGTGCATATTGGACAACTAAAAGGTATTGGGTTCAAAATACAGATTTTAATTCAGTCCAACAAAATGAATTATTTGCCATCGCCCAAGTATTAAAAGATTTTCCCTCGGCTGTGAATATTCTTGCTGATTCAGCATATGCTGTTGGGGTCGTTAAAAATGTATATACTGCCGTGGTATGTTCTAATAAGTCCAACCTACTTAGTTTATTTTTACTCTTACAAACTTTGTTAAGAAATCGTAATACTCGTATTTATGTAACTCATATTCGCTCTCATACTAATCTTCCTGGTTCCTTGGCTTATGGCAATGCTCAAGTAGACGCTTTGGTGTCATTTGCATCTGCAGACGAGGAACATAATTTATTGCATACCAATGCTGGTAGATTACATGTTCAATATAAAATTCCTTATCGTCAAGCAAAACAAATTATAAAACAGTGTCCTATTTGCAGACCTTTACACTTACGTGCTGTAAAAGCTGGGGTTAATCCTCGAGGAACTTATGCCAACGAACTTTGGCAAATGGATGTTACTCATGTGGCACAATTTGGTCGATTATCTTATGTACATGTTGTAATAGATACTTATTCTCAATTTATATGGGCCACAGCACAAATGGGTGAAACTACACAACATGTTATTACTCATTTATTAGAAACGTTTGCTGTGATGGGTTTACCTTCCAGTATCAAGACAGATAATGGGCCAGCATATAAAAGTAAAAAATTTCAAGCTTTTTGCTTGCAATATGGTATAATACATAAAACAGGCATTGAATATAATCCCCAAGGACAGGCCATTGTGGAGCGTGCACACAGTACTTTAAAATTGCAAATTAAAAAATTAAAAAGGAGGAAAACAGATCATATATTATCATTTACTCAATCTAATGCACGTTCTATTTTGTCACAAGCATTGTTTACATTGAATTTCTTGAATCTTCCGCAGGGAGATATTCTCTCGAGAGCAGAAAAACAGTTCATAGAGGGAGAGACGGCTCCTCTTCCCTTGAATGAACATATATGGTTTAAGCCCGCTGCGGATGCAGAATGGCAGCCAGGATTGTTGCTTTATAGGGGGAAAGGTTATGCTTATGTTTCCACAGAAAATGGACAAACCTGCTCCTGGCTCCCAGCAAGGTGGATCCGGTCGCGGACCAATCCGGACGGCTGTCAGGCGACGCATGGAAGCCCCGAGAGTGCATGAATCGTTGTTACAAGCTGATGAATCTCTCCTGCAAGCTATGGCTCACTTACATTTGGATAGGCGTCATCACTGGCGGCCTCCGCCTCTTGCTTTACCCACTTGGGGGCATATTAAAAAGCTTGCTGGGGAGGGACAAAAAATTTTGAAGGAAACAAGAAAGCCTTGTACACCTGAGCATTTGTTTTTGGCCATGTGCGCTTTGCTTACTATGTCACCCCCTCCTATTGAGGCGACTAATGTAAGTTATTGGGCTTATATACCTAACCCACCTATGATGGAACCTGCACCTTGGGGAAGTGCAGATATTCCTATTTATACCTCCCCGATGATACTTTCGCCTCCTTGGAAGAATCTGACTTATCTTAATCAGGATGACGGTACTTTTTTTAATTTCCTGCATAGAGGGGATGGTCCATATATTTGCTTGGGTCCCTCGCCATGCGTATATACAAACACACTTATGGAAAGTTGCAGCTGCGCTTAAGACTGTCAGATTTTATAATGGGACCTTTTCCGGCACAGCAAAGACTGCGTCGACCTATAATTTCACCATTTTTAAAGAAATTAATGTAACCGCATGTGTTCCTTTACCATATCTAATTTTGATAGGAAATTTTAGTTTTAATGATGGAATTAGCTGTATTAAATGTCGATTATATTCTTGTATTAATAGTTCTATAGAATTTAAACCAGGATATTCTCTTATGATTTTGCAACAACGCTCTCATATTTGGCTTCCAGTAAATTTAGAACGTCTATGGGCTCAAAATCCAGTGGATGCTCTGGTATTGGAATTTTTCAGAAAAGTTTTGAAACGAACTAAACGATTGATTGGTATTGTTGTAGCAGTCATTCTAAGTTTAATTACGGTAACCACATTAGCCACTGTCTCTGGAATTGCGCTACATACATCTTTACAAACTAAACATTTTGTAGAAAATTGGCACCGTGATTCACGGGATCTTTGGCTTTCCCAAACTATGATTGATACTCGCTTGCAAACGCAAATAGATGTTCTTAGACAAACTGTTAGTTGGTTAGGGAAGAAGGTTTTAACAATTGAAAGACAAATTTGGTTGCGTTGTGATTGGAATTCCACATCCTTTTGTATTACTAATTTAAGATATAATGAATCTCAACATGATTGGAGTATTATCCAGAAATATTTAGAGGGCAATTCATCGGCGACAGATATGATTAATAATTTGCATACTAATATTCAGGAGATATTTGGAAAACCCTTTGAGAATGAGGATGCTGCCATATTGGCTCAGTCATTTTTGAAGCAATTTGAAGGACTAGATCCGAAGGGAATTATTCAGAGTTTAGGGCATACCGCTGGAGGAATCGGAATTTCATTAATTTTTGTTATATGCTGTTTTCTGTGCATGTATGTATGTTTTGTTCGACCTTCCCGAAAATCTATTGCCACTCTCTGGTGGGCGTTACTTTTTAAACAAAGGAAAAAAGAAGGAATTGAGGCCAACACAGGCATGTGAGCCTTCTGTGGCCGTGATTGTTTGT
>NW_022591452.1:0-6535 GCF_004348235.1 Phoca vitulina
CCTACCAGGCTACTAACACCAAGAATCAATGCTGTAGCGTGACTGCGCTTTAGCTAACATTGCCGTTCCTGAAGCCGGACGAGTTGTATAGTGCTCGTGTATGAGAGACCGGAGAAAGGGTCCCATACGTGAAATGGAGTGAGAAACAGGCCGGTGCGGAAGGCAGCTCTCAACTCACCTCTTGTTTATGAGGCTAGTAGCCTTGCCCCGGGGGTGCCTGCAGGCCATCAGCCAACCACCTAACTCAAATGAAGAACTCTGTAGAGAATTCCTGCTTCGGCTAAAATAGCCATGCCTCAGGGTGGACGCATTGCGTGGTGTGCATGCGAGAGTGCACAGCAAGTGAGTTCAAAACCATTTTCCGTGTGAGACTCAGGCCCCGGAGGAAGGCAGAACACGACTCCTCACTTGCTTCATGAAGCTAGTACTGCGGCCCCACTTTTGCATGGAAGTCTAATAGCTAGCTTTCTAACTCGAAGAAACAACACTGTAGAGAAACCGTGCTTTAGCTACCATCGACCTCTCTGAGGGCGAAGCAGTTTAGGGTGTACTGTGGCTGAGATCCTGGGGACAGTTTCCATTTTGTAAAATCGGGGGAGAGACAGGCCGGTACAAAAGGCAGCTCTCAACTCACATCATGGTTATGGGGCCAGTACCGTTGCCCTGGGTGTGCGTGCAGGCTTAAGGACAGCCACCTAACTCAAAGGAAAAACACGGTAGAGAATCCGTGCTTCAGCTAAAACAGCCGCTCCTGAGGGTGGAAGCATTTGGTTCTGTGCGTGCGTGAGAGCACTGCAAGGGAGTCCAAAGTTTCTGCGAGGGAGACTTGGGCCCCAGCAAAAGGCAGAACACGACTCCCCGTGTGTTTCATTTAGCTAGCACCGCAGCCCTACTTTTGTTTGGAAGTCTAATCGCTAGCGTTCTCCCTGGAAGAAACAACACGGTAGAGAAACCGTGCTTTAACTACCATCAACCTCTCTGAGGGAGGAAGCACTTTCCAGGCTACCGTGGGTGAGAGCCTGAGGAACGGGTTCCTTACGTGAAACCGAGGGAGAAGGAGTCCGGGCCAGAAGGCACCTCACGACTCAGCTCTTGTTACCTGAAGCTAACACTTCGGCTCCATGTGTGCATAGGAATGCTAAGGGCTCCACACTGATTTGGCAGAAAGAAGCCGGTCAAGAACCCCAGCTTCAGCTCATTCGCCTCTCCACAGGGTGGCAGCATTTTCAAGTCTGCTTGAGTGCAAACCTGGGGAAGGAGTCCCAGCAGAATTCGGAGGGAGAAATAAGCATGGGCAGAAGGCACCTATGGACTCAACTCTTGTTTCGGGAAACTAGATCGGCTCTCCCGTGTGTGCGTGGAGTCCTCCGTGCCATCCACGCAACGCAAAGGAACAAAACTGTAGAGAACCCGTGCCTCAGCAAAGATCGCCCTTCCTGAGCGTTAACTTCATCTATTGTGTGTTTTTGTGAACGCATGAGAAATGGAACCTAAACGTAACTCGGAGTGAGAAGCAGGCCAGAAGGAAGGCTGCTGTCGACTCACCTCTTGTTTGAGGAGATTAGCACTGCTGTACCCTGTGTGCCTGGATGCCTAGTTACCAGGCTACTAACACCAAGAATCAATCCTATAGAGTGACTGCGCTTGAGTTAACATTGCCGTTCCTGAAGCAGGAGGAATTTGACACTGCTCGTGTACGAGAGACTGGGCAAAGGGTCCCAGACGTGAAATGGAGTGAGAAACAGGCCGGTGCGGAAGGCAGCTCTCAAGTCACCTCTGGTTGATGAGGCTAGTGCCCTTGCCCCGGGGGTGCCTGCAGGCCTAAAGCCAACCACCTAACTCAAAGGAACAACTCTGCAGGGAATTCCTGCTTCGGCTAAAAGAGCCATGCCTCAGGGTGGACGCATTTTGCTGTGTGCATGCGTGAGCGCACTGCAAGTGAGTCCAAAACCATTTTCCTTGTGAGACCCAGGCCCCGGAAGAAGCCAGAACACGACTCCCCACTTGCTCCATGAAGCTAGTACCGCGGCCCCACTTTTGCATGGAAGTCTAATAGCTAGCTTTCTAACTCGGAAGAAAAACCCTGTAGAGAAACCGTGCTTTAGTTACCGTCGACCTCTGTGTGGGCGAAGCAGTTTAGGGTGTACTGTGGCTGAGAGCCTGGGGACGGTTTCCATTTCGTAATATCGGGGGAGAGAGAGGCCGGTACATAAGGCAGCTCTAAACTCACTACATGGTTATGGGGCTAGTTCCGTTGCCCCGTGGGTGTGTGCTGGCTTAAAGACAACCACCTAACTCGAAAGAAAAACTCAGTACAGAACCTGTGCTTCAGCTGAAACAGCTGCTCTTGAGGGTGGAAGCTTCTTTAGTGTTTGTGTGCGTGAGAGCACTGCAAGGGAGTCGCAAACCTAATTCGGAGGGAGCCTCAGGCAGCTGCAGAAGGCAGCACACGACTCCTCACTTATTTCGTGAAGCCAGCACTGCGGCCCCAATTTTGCATGGAGGTCTAATAGCTAGCGTTCTAACTCGAAGGAACAACACTGTAGAGAAACGGTGCTTTAGCTACTGTCGACCTCTCTGTGGGCGAAGCACTTTAGGGTGTACTGTGGCTGAGAGCCTGGGGACGGTTTCAATATCGTAATATCGGGGGAGAGACAGGCCGGTATAGAAGGCAGCTCTCAAATCACATCATGGTTATGGGCCTAGTACCGTTGCCCAGGCTGTGTGTGCCCGCTTAAACACAGCCACCTAACTCGAAGGAAAATCTCGGTTGAGAACCTGTGCTGCAGGTAAACAGCTGCTCCTGAGGGTGGCAGCATTTTGTTGTGTGCGTGCGTGAAAGCACTGCAAGGGAGTCCAAAGCTTTTTGCGAGTGAGACTCAGGCCCCAGCGAAAGGCAGAACACGACTCCCCATGTGTTTCATCAAGCTAGCACGGCAGCCCCACTTTTGCATGGAAGTCTAATAGCTAGTGTTCTAACTCGAAGAAACAACACTGTAGAGAAACCGTGCTTTAGCTACCGTCGACCTCTCTGTGGGCGAAGCAGTTTAGGGTGGACTGTGGCTGAGAGCCTGGGGACGGTTTCCATTTCGTAATATCGGGGGAGAGACAGGCCGGTACAGAGGGCAGCTCTCAACTCACTACATGGTTATGGGGCTAGTTCCGTTGACCATGGTGTGAGTGCAGGCTTAAACACAGCCACCTAACTCGAAGGAAAAACTCGGTAGAGAGCCTGTGCTGCAGGTAAAATAGCTGCTCCTGAGCTGGAAGCATTTTGTTGTGTGCGTGCGTGAGAGCACTGCAAGGGAGTCCAAAGCTTTTTGCGAGTGAGACTCAGGCCCCAGCGAAAGGCAGAACACGACTCCCCATGTGTTTCATCACGCTAGCACGGCAGCCCCACTTTTGCATGGAAGTCTAACAGCTAGTGTTCTAACTCGAAGAAACAACAGTGTAGAGAAACCGTGCTTTAGCTACCGTCGACCTCTAGACGGAGGAAGCAATACACAGAGTACCGTGGCTGAGAGCCTGGGGAACGGGTTCCATACGTGAAACCAAGGGAGAAATAGGTCCGGGCAGAAGGCACCTCTGGACTCAGCTCTTACTACCTGAAGCTAACACTACTGCTCCATGTGTGCTTGGAATGCTATGTGCTCGACACTGACTGGGAAGAAACAAGCCTGTAAAGAATCCCAGCTGCAGCTCATTCGCCTACCAGGCTACTAACACCAAGAATCAATGCTGTAGCGTTACTGCGCTTTAGCTAACATTGCCGTTCCTGAAGCCGCAGGAGTTGTATAGTGCTCACGTATGAGAGACCGGGGAAAGGGTCCCATACGTGAAATGGAGTGAGAAACAGGCCGGTGCGGAAGGCAGCTCTCAACTCACCTCTTGTTTATGAGGCTAGTACCCTTGCCCCGGGGGTGCCTGCAGGCCATCAGCCAACCACCTAACTCAAAGGAACAACTCTGTAGGGAATTCCTGCTTCGGCTAAAATATCCATGCCTCAGGGTGGACGCATTGTGTGGTGTGCATGCGTGAGTGCACAGCAAGTGAGTCCAAAACCATTTTCCTTGTGAGACCCAGGCCCCGGCAGAAGCCAGAACACGACTCCCCACTTGCTCCATGAAACTAGTACTGCGGCCCCACTTTTGAATGGAAGTCTAATAGCTAGCTTTCTAACTCGAAGAAACAACACTGTAGAGAAGACGTGCTTTAGCTACCGTCGACCTCTCTGTGGGCGAAGCAGTTTAGGGTTGACTGTGGCTGAGATCCTGGGGACGGTTTTCCTTTCTTAATATCGGGTGAGAGACAGGCCGGTAGAGAAGGCAGCTCTCAACTCACTACATGGTTATGGGGCTAGTTCCGTTGCCCCGTGGGTGTGTGCAGGCTTAAAGACAACCACCTAACTCGAAAGAAAAACTCAGTACAGAATCTGTGCTTCAGCTAAAACAGCTGCTCCTGAGGGTGGAAGCTTCTTTCGTGTGTGTGCGTGAGAGCACTGCAAGAGAGTCGCAAACCTAATTCGGAGGGAGCCTCAGGCAGCTGCAGAAGGCAGCACACGACTCCTCACTTATTTCGTGAAGCCAGCACTGCGGCCCCAATTTTGCATGGAGATCAAATAGCTAGCGTTCTAACTCGAAGAAACAACACTGTAGAGAAACGTGCTTTAGCTACCGTGGACCTCTCTGTGGGAAGAAGCCGTTTAGGGTGTACTGTGGCTGAGAGCCTGGGACGGGTTCCATTTTGTAAAATCGAGGGAGAGACAGGCCGGTACAGAAGGCAGCTCTCCACTCACATCATGGTTATGGGGCTAGTACCGTTGCCCAGGGTGTGTGTGCAGGCTTAAACAGAGCCAGCTAACTCGAAGGAAAAACTCGGTAGAGAGCCTGTGCTTCAGGTAAAACAGCTGCTCCTGAGGGTGGAAGCATTTTGTTGTGTGCGTGCGTGAGAGCACTGCAAGGGAGTCCAAAGCCTTTTGCGAGTGAGACTCAGGCCCCAGCGAAAGGCAGAACACGACTCCCCATGTGTTTCATCAAGCTAGCACAGCAGCCTCACTTTTGCATGGAAGTCTAATAGCTAGCGTTCGAACTCGAAGAAACAAAACTGTAGAGAAACCGTGCTTTAGCTACCGTCGACCTCTAGACGGAGGAAGGAGTACACGGAGTACCGTGGCTGAGAGCCTGGGGAACGGGTTCCATACTTGAAACCAAGGGAGAAATAGGTCCAGGCAAAAGGCACCTAGGGACTCAGCTCTTGCTACCTGAAGCTAACACTACTGCTCCATGTGTGCTTGGAATGCTATGTGCTCGACACTGACTGGGAAGAAACAAGCCTGTAAAGAATCCCAGCTGCAGCTCATTCGCCTACCAGGCTACTAACACCAAGAATCAATGCTGTAGCGTGACTGCGCTTTAGCTAACATTGCCGTTCCTGAAGCCGGACGAGTTGTATAGTGCTCGTGTATGAGAGACCGGAGAAAGGGTCCCATACGTGAAATGGAGTGAGAAACAGGCCGGTGCGGAAGGCAGCTCTCAACTCACCTCTTGTTTATGAGGCTAGTAGCCTTGCCCCGGGGGTGCCTGCAGGCCATCAGCCAACCACCTAACTCAAATGAAGAACTCTGTAGAGAATTCCTGCTTCGGCTAAAATAGCCATGCCTCAGGGTGGACGCATTGCGTGGTGTGCATGCGAGAGTGCACAGCAAGTGAGTTCAAAACCATTTTCCGTGTGAGACTCAGGCCCCGGAGGAAGGCAGAACACGACTCCTCACTTGCTTCATGAAGCTAGTACTGCGGCCCCACTTTTGCATGGAAGTCTAATAGCTAGCTTTCTAACTCGAAGAAACAACACTGTAGAGAAACCGTGCTTTAGCTACCATCGACCTCTCTGAGGGCGAAGCAGTTTAGGGTGTACTGTGGCTGAGATCCTGGGGACAGTTTCCATTTTGTAAAATCGGGGGAGAGACAGGCCGGTACAAAAGGCAGCTCTCAACTCACATCATGGTTATGGGGCCAGTACCGTTGCCCTGGGTGTGCGTGCAGGCTTAAGGACAGCCACCTAACTCAAAGGAAAAACACGGTAGAGAATCCGTGCTTCAGCTAAAACAGCCGCTCCTGAGGGTGGAAGCATTTGGTTCTGTGCGTGCGTGAGAGCACTGCAAGGGAGTCCAAAGTTTCTGCGAGGGAGACTTGGGCCCCAGCAAAAGGCAGAACACGACTCCCCGTGTGTTTCATTTAGCTAGCACCGCAGCCCTACTTTTGTTTGGAAGTCTAATCGCTAGCGTTCTCCCTGGAAGAAACAACACGGTAGAGAAACCGTGCTTTAACTACCATCAACCTCTCTGAGGGAGGAAGCACTTTCCAGGCTACCGTGGGTGAGAGCCTGAGGAACGGGTTCCTTACGTGAAACCGAGGGAGAAGGAGTCCGGGCCAGAAGGCACCTCACGACTCAGCTCTTGTTACCTGAAGCTAACACTTCGGCTCCATGTGTGCATAGGAATGCTAAGGGCTCCACACTGATTTGGCAGAAAGAAGCC
>NW_022591453.1:0-6531 GCF_004348235.1 Phoca vitulina
CTGCATGGAGCACTGGGTGTTATACGAAAACAATGGATCGTGGATCATGACATCAAAAACTAATGATGTATTGTATGGTGACTAACATAACATAGTAAAATTTAAAAAAAAAATAAAAATAAAAAGGCCATTTTAGACTTGGCTCAGAGTATCTATTTTCTTATACCTGCTTGATTTACCTATTTGTAATGGGCTCTCTATAGACATTTGACTTTGTGACCCCTGACTCCTGTTAAATATTTGTAATATTCTCCTACATTGTTACATTTGAAAAATAGGAGATTCTTAATTGTATCCATGTCTTTTTTGAGGACTTTTGACCAACTGCTAATTAATTGTCTGTGAATATCTGGTTATAGAACCAAGGCCTACATTTGAGGTTCTTTGGTATTAAATGTCATATCTAGTCACAGTAAAATCACTTTTTTCCCTCCAGGTCCTGGTGGTAATATCAGAATGTTTCTATATACCACTTCCAAGGCATTTATCTGAACGTACTGGTAAGTATGATAAACTCATGTGATAGAGTATTTTTGGAATTCTGTGGTGTGCCCTTTTGTGCTCACAGAGATACTAGATTCTTCCCCCCCCCCCCCCAATTCATTAGGTGGCCAAACCATCACCACTTACCAAATTCTTTGAAATATGTTCTCTAGATCAGATTTGAACAAAAATTCTTTTTTTTCCCCTTAAATTAGGGAATACTTCATTTTGGCAATTATTTTTTCCCTTTAAGTGTATGCCCTTCATCAGTTAGTTGATACCTTTTCTTTCATTCAAACTGGAATGAAGGCGGGCAACTCATATTTATTGAGCCTCAACTATGTATCATTAACTATCCTAAGTCCTGTAAGAACAGTCTCCCCAAATCCTTGCACTGCCCCACACCATTTGTGGGATTCAACAGCCCTGGATTTGCATGCTTTTATTCCTAGTTTTGAGACTTTGCATGAAGACTTTTATGAGACTTTAAAATTGTTGCATTTTATGTGGGAGTTTAAATAAACTTCTATTTCTTTTAAGTTCTTGAAGTTTTCAAGGCTTGGAGACTTCCTTAGATAATTAGATAATATATTATGTTCCTTAGAATTGTTAAAAATCACAGAAACCCAGTTTAAAGTAACTTAGGGAAAAAAGGAAAATTTAAATTAACTCACATAACTGGAAGACCCAGGGATGTTCTGGCTTCAAGCACAGCACAAGGGATGTTAGGTTTCTGCTTCTCTGTGGCTGATTCGGGGGCTCTCAACAGCCCTAACTCACATATTATCAGTTGAACAATTCCTGTAGAAAGAGAGAAGGCTTTTCCTTTTGCCTCTGGCCAAAAGCTCCTGGGAAGTCCTGTGACTTAAGTCACATTTCTCAACCAATCACCTGACCAGTGAGTGAGTGGGTCGCTGAGTGTTCTGTAAGGTACCAAATATAAAGCATGAAAGAACCTTTGCCCTCCCTGGCCCTGTGCTCTACCAAAGTCAGCAGGGTCAGTGAAATTTTCCGAGAGGAATGGGGAAGCCCCAGATGGAGCTAGGGGCTGTGTGATAAAATAGCTTCAGATTGGGGCGCCTGGGTGGCTCAGTTGGTTGGGCGACTGCCTTCGGCTCAGGTCATGATCCTGGAGTCCCGGGATCGAGTCCCGCATCGGGCTCCCTGCTCGGCGGGGAGCCTGCTTCTCCCTCTGACCCTCCCCCCTCTCATGTGCTCTCCTTCTCTCTCTCATTCTGTCTCAGATAAATAAATAAAATCTTTAAAAAAAAAAAATAGCTTCAGATTGGAGAAAACTGTCACGTGCCCCCCCCCCCCCCCACTTCATTTCACGGCTAGACACACTCGACTGCCTGCTGAATGATCAGTTTATTGAGAGGCTGTTCCCTTCTGTTCCCTCCACAGAGCAGACTCGGAGGTCAGAGGAGGCCCACAAAGCTGAACAGCCGCAGGATGCAGAGGAGGAAAAAGACGATTCAAATGAAGAAGAAAACAAGGACAGCCTTGTAGATGAGGAAGAAGAGAAAGAAGACCTTGGTGATGAGGATGAAGCAGAGGAGGACGAGGAGGAGGACAGCCCGGCTGCTCGTGCGGACGAGGAGAGGAATGACGCCCAGGACCAAGGGCCCCTGAGAGAGGTTCAGGACGGGGGAGAAGCCGAGCCTGGAGAAGACGTGCCCGAGCAGGCCAGCCCAGCCCACACAGAGGTGGCAGAAGACACCCTGAGGCAGCGCAGAAGTCAGCACGCGGATAAGGGCCCACAGGTCTAATGACAGTATTTCTGAGAATTCAGACCAAAGGAGTAGTCAGCTTCCTTCTGGTCTGCAGTGTAAATCAAATCCTTATTTTTTTTTCTGAATGAGCAAGCTTCTCTTAAAAAACAATCTCTAGTCATGTAGTCTCTGGCATGAAGTCTCATGTATGTTGATGAGAGTGTTTCAGACACGACAATCAGGAAACAGAAAAACAGGGTGTTAGCATCTGTTTGGGGACTTGGCATGGGCACACATTCATTAGCTTGAGGCTAGAGAGTTTTGACCAGAGAAAGCACCCCGCAGGCGCCATAAAACGCAAGCCAAGCCACACGACAACATCCGCACAGTGCATGGGAGGTCTTGCAGAAGTCTTCTTGTGTTAAGTATTTGTTTTTGTCAAACTGTAAGAGACATCAACCACCACGGTACAGAGACACTTTTTCAGAGAGAGAAATTGAGAGGGCCCTGGTTATTGTGGTAGAAAAGAGCTTGGACGTCATCCCAACTCTCTAAATCTCCTTTGTTAGGATTTATTTCTTACCTTTAGTATTTCCAACTTTCCCACCACGGGCCTGCAGGCGCCCCACACTCTTCACAATACTTCCTCAGTGAGAGGCCTCCGACAGCGGCTGCTACACATCAGCCGCCTTCGTTCTGACTGAAGGGTTTACATAATCCAGAACCAAAGCCCACGGAGCTGTGACTGCCAAGCATCTTGAATGAAATGTTGTAACCTTTGGAGATTCAAAAGGAAGTAGGGATTTTACAGGACAGATTTTTGTTGTTGTTGTTTGCCAAGATGTAGTAATTTTTTTTTTTTCCAAAAGGATCCTTTAGCAATATTCTTTTTGAAGCCAGAAGTGCCCTAAGTGTTGCCAGTGCAAGGTTGTCTTGTGAAGAGAACTTGAATACTTTGTTGTTTTGCTTCCATCTCAAGGGGTTCTCTGGCTCTTGAACCACTTTAATATTAAGTGCAAAACCATTTCTGGTTTTCTTTCAGTGATGTGCTTTTGGTGAAAGAATTAATGAAAGTGAATATCTGGAAATGAAAGATTTGGTTTCCTTTCCTTCTTCCTTAATCTTGTAAAGAATTTTATCCCTGTAAATCTCTCAATACTCAATCTACTAAAAGTACCCAGGGGGCCCAATTTCTTTTAAAGAATCCATCCATCTACTTCTGCCTTACCTGATTTATGTCTTCGAATAAATTCATAAAATTAGATTCCAAGCTTATGAAAGATGTCTGAAGTTGATCCTACACCCTTTGGGTCCTGACAGAAAAACAAGTAATACACGTTTATGAAATTCGAAAAGTTTCTGTCATCTTTATAAAGAAATATGCAGTATACTCCTGTCTGGCTGTTTTGATAACCCTTACCTTGTATTAACTTTGCACACAGGGTCCTTGGAGGAGGGAGAGGTGCTGAGATCCTCTACCCTTGAGTGGTTGGATGGGCCTGTTGCAAGCCTCACACAAAGGGAGTTTTTATTCTGACAGAATCCAATTTTTAGAGATGGTTATTTCTCATCTTTCCAACTCAGTTACCTGACAGTCTCATCCCCCCGTACTGTGAGGTTCACGAGGAGTCGCCAATAGTTTTTCTCTTCAGACGGCAACAGCACCTTGAGTTTGAGGCCATCACAGAACTGACAGACTGGGAAAAACTTGACTTTGGCTCATTTCCTGCCCCTCCTGCCATGTACGTCTCTAACACAGCCTCAGCCCAAGCACCATGGTCCTGATGGTGGCAACTCCCTCTCCTTGATCCTAGGAAGCTTTTCTGGATCATTGCTGAGCGGGGTCTGCCCTTCTGTCACTGGATTTCTTTCTCTTATAATCAGCTGAAACAATTTTCAAAGATCAGTAAGTTTAAATTCAGAGGTATGGAATAAGAAAGGTTTCATAGTTTGGCTTTTCTGTATAATACCTCCCCCCTTTACACTCTTTATATTAAAACTTTTTTTTTTTTTTTTGAAGTGGAGCGTTTGACCAGAAGGGAAGGAATGAAGAAATAAAATCCACTTTCGCTTTTTATAAATGTAAGGCCAATTTCCAATTGGACCCCAGATAATACCTAATTATATAACAAGAGAAATGTATGTTCTTTCTCAACAATACTTTTAAAAAATTGGAGGAAGAGGGGAAACCAGTTTGGAGAAGAAGATTCATTGAGAGTTGAAGCCTCTGTGGCTATAGGAACCATTTTTTTTTAACATCCTGGCAAAAGGTGGGGTTTTTACTAAATGGACTGATAAGTACACATCTAATTTGATTTCTTTCCACTTGAGGCCTTTAGGTTTTCAGTATTTACTGAATATAAAACTAAGGGGAAAAAAGTCAGTCTAAAATAATTTGAAATTAGATTAACATTTCAGTAGGCTTTTATGGATTTTTTCTGGAGATAATCTATTTAATCCAGAAGTCAAATGTGTGGAAACATGATTTTGATATAAAAAATAAAAAATAATCATGCTTCCTATGTTGCAATATCAGTTATCTAATTACAGAATAGTATTTTCTGTAAATCAAAATTAGGAAAATTAAATAAAAGTGACGGTAGATTTGAGAATGGGGGTGCAGTGCGTTATATGTGAGTAGTTTCTCTGATGAGAGGGCAAGTCTGAAACTTCTAGCTACGTTTTTTTTAGTTTCTTTTATCATTCATCTCTTGCTAGATCTGCTCTACCACCCCAGCTTGCTTAGAGATCTCCTATTGGAGCTACAGATAGGCAATCCCACTTCTTTCTTTCTCTTTGAAGTCTCAGCACAGAATGGGGTGACAGGCAGGACTCATTCACTTCACAGGTCCCTGAACCTCATGGGTGCATACTTACAACCTCTTCTGGTGTGTGAGCCCTGTTAGCCACAGGCTTCTTTAACTACAAAAAGAAATCCAAAATAACGACTGTAATAAAAAGTAAACAAGCGTTAGCCAGGTTGGCTTTTGACAGTGGAGAAGGCCAAATTTTGACTTTTTTTATGGCCAAAATCCTTGTTAATAACCATGGCATTGCTACGTGATTTGAGGATATGTAAGCCTGCAGAACTGGCATTCTGTAACACCTCTGGGGGAAGGATGATAAAAACATCTTCTAGCTGAGCACTTAGCCTTTATAACTTTTACAACCAAGTCTTTAAGAGTGGAGCTTGTATGCTGCTTTCCAGGATGGCAAACATTAAAGAGTCCCCCCCCAAAAAAAGGATAGAAACAATAGCGTCCACCTAAGATTTCAGTATAAAATGTTCAATTGACATGAAGTGAGAGAAAGAAGGGAAAGATTGGTGCTTTTGCTAATGTGTATCAACTTATCTCTGTCCAGCTCAGTATTGAAGTGTTATTTCTACCAGTATTATAAATGTGTGACAGACCCATCCCATCAAATACAGTGTTTTGAAAAGTATTCATGTGAATCTTTTGTGCCAACAGAAAAGTTCCTTCTTGTTCAGTATCTTTACCTTAGTCCTACGTTTTGATCCTCTTCAGAAGATCAGTTTCTCTTGAAAAACCAAATGATGAACCTTGATGGGACAGCTTTTTGAGCAGCTTTTCTGAACCAGGAGATTTAGTTAGAAGGCCTTTGGTGGTTTCAGACATGGCTTTCAGATGGCTTCTTCTCGGTCAAGTTTCATGGGAACTGCGCCCCTGTATATGTGTGACTCAGATCATTTTCACATGTTTCTGATGTAGTTTCATGTATTTGTTACTAAATAGCTTCTTTGTGCAAATGCAGTTTTTATGCTAAAAATACTGTTTATTTGTATTGTAATACATTATAAATTTGTTATTTATATTTTTTGTAATAGTCTTAATTATTTAGCTCAGTGATATTTAATTATTTTTCTCTTCATCCATGTGTTCTCTCCTTCCTCAGATAGCATCTGCAGCATCTGGAATGGGGAATCAAGATATGAGTCTCAAGCGTCACAAAATTGTATATAATCTTTGATCATATGTTTTTATTTTATTATGAACTTCTATTTGCATCCAAACCTAATGATAGTGCTAAGTAAAATCAAAATAGTGTATTGCTTTTCATAAAAGCATTTTCACAAAA
The DNA here is from genome assembly GCF_004348235.1 of Phoca vitulina. Taxonomy (NCBI): domain Eukaryota; kingdom Metazoa; phylum Chordata; class Mammalia; order Carnivora; family Phocidae; genus Phoca; species Phoca vitulina. The sequence goes on from NW_022591453.1 coordinate 6,294, forward strand.
GTCATTTGCCTAGGCAGTGAAAAGTACTGCTTTGTTAAAAAAAATAATTTTCCTGTGCCCATCCTCTATCCAATCTGTTTGCTCCCCCATCTTTCTTTCTTTTTCTTCCTTTTCTTCCTTCCTTCTTTCTTTCCTTCTCTTTCTTTTTCTTCCTTAATTTCTTTCTTTTTCTTTCTTAATTTCTTTTTCTTTCTTTCTTTCTTTCTTTCTTTCTTTCTTTCTTTCTTTCTTTCTTTCT
>NW_022591454.1:0-6531 GCF_004348235.1 Phoca vitulina
AGAAAGAAAGAAAGAAAGAAAGAAAGAAAGAAAGAAAGAAAGAAAGAAAGAAAAAGAAATTAAGAAAGAAAAAGAAAGAAATTAAGGAAGAAAAAGAAAGAGAAGGAAAGAAAGAAGGAAGGAAGAAAAGGAAGAAAAAGAAAGAAAGATGGGGGAGCAAACAGATTGGATAGAGGATGGGCACAGGAAAATTATTTTTTTTAACAAAGCAGTACTTTTCACTGCCTAGGCAAATGACTTTTGTGAAAATGCTTTTATGAAAAGCAATACACTATTTTGATTTTACTTAGCACTATCATTAGGTTTGGATGCAAATAGAAGTTCATAATAAAATAAAAACATATGATCAAAGATTATATACAATTTTGTGACGCTTGAGACTCATATCTTGATTCCCCATTCCAGATGCTGCAGATGCTATCTGAGGAAGGAGAGAACACATGGATGAAGAGAAAAATAATTAAATATCACTGAGCTAAATAATTAAGACTATTACAAAAAATATAAATAACAAATTTATAATGTATTACAATACAAATAAACAGTATTTTTAGCATAAAAACTGCATTTGCACAAAGAAGCTATTTAGTAACAAATACATGAAACTACATCAGAAACATGTGAAAATGATCTGAGTCACACATATACAGGGGCGCAGTTCCCATGAAACTTGACCGAGAAGAAGCCATCTGAAAGCCATGTCTGAAACCACCAAAGGCCTTCTAACTAAATCTCCTGGTTCAGAAAAGCTGCTCAAAAAGCTGTCCCATCAAGGTTCATCATTTGGTTTTTCAAGAGAAACTGATCTTCTGAAGAGGATCAAAACGTAGGACTAAGGTAAAGATACTGAACAAGAAGGAACTTTTCTGTTGGCACAAAAGATTCACATGAATACTTTTCAAAACACTGTATTTGATGGGATGGGTCTGTCACACATTTATAATACTGGTAGAAATAACACTTCAATACTGAGCTGGACAGAGATAAGTTGATACACATTAGCAAAAGCACCAATCTTTCCCTTCTTTCTCTCACTTCATGTCAATTGAACATTTTATACTGAAATCTTAGGTGGACGCTATTGTTTCTATCCTTTTTTTGGGGGGGGACTCTTTAATGTTTGCCATCCTGGAAAGCAGCATACAAGCTCCACTCTTAAAGACTTGGTTGTAAAAGTTATAAAGGCTAAGTGCTCAGCTAGAAGATGTTTTTATCATCCTTCCCCCAGAGGTGTTACAGAATGCCAGTTCTGCAGGCTTACATATCCTCAAATCACGTAGCAATGCCATGGTTATTAACAAGGATTTTGGCCATAAAAAAAGTCAAAATTTGGCCTTCTCCACTGTCAAAAGCCAACCTGGCTAACGCTTGTTTACTTTTTATTACAGTCGTTATTTTGGATTTCTTTTTGTAGTTAAAGAAGCCTGTGGCTAACAGGGCTCACACACCAGAAGAGGTTGTAAGTATGCACCCATGAGGTTCAGGGACCTGTGAAGTGAATGAGTCCTGCCTGTCACCCCATTCTGTGCTGAGACTTCAAAGAGAAAGAAAGAAGTGGGATTGCCTATCTGTAGCTCCAATAGGAGATCTCTAAGCAAGCTGGGGTGGTAGAGCAGATCTAGCAAGAGATGAATGATAAAAGAAACTAAAAAAAACGTAGCTAGAAGTTTCAGACTTGCCCTCTCATCAGAGAAACTACTCACATATAACGCACTGCACCCCCATTCTCAAATCTACCGTCACTTTTATTTAATTTTCCTAATTTTGATTTACAGAAAATACTATTCTGTAATTAGATAACTGATATTGCAACATAGGAAGCATGATTATTTTTTATTTTTTATATCAAAATCATGTTTCCACACATTTGACTTCTGGATTAAATAGATTATCTCCAGAAAAAATCCATAAAAGCCTACTGAAATGTTAATCTAATTTCAAATTATTTTAGACTGACTTTTTTCCCCTTAGTTTTATATTCAGTAAATACTGAAAACCTAAAGGCCTCAAGTGGAAAGAAATCAAATTAGATGTGTACTTATCAGTCCATTTAGTAAAAACCCCACCTTTTGCCAGGATGTTAAAAAAAAATGGTTCCTATAGCCACAGAGGCTTCAACTCTCAATGAATCTTCTTCTCCAAACTGGTTTCCCCTCTTCCTCCAATTTTTTAAAAGTATTGTTGAGAAAGAACATACATTTCTCTTGTTATATAATTAGGTATTATCTGGGGTCCAATTGGAAATTGGCCTTACATTTATAAAAAGCGAAAGTGGATTTTATTTCTTCATTCCTTCCCTTCTGGTCAAACGCTCCACTTCAAAAAAAAAAAAAAAAGTTTTAATATAAAGAGTGTAAAGGGGGGAGGTATTATACAGAAAAGCCAAACTATGAAACCTTTCTTATTCCATACCTCTGAATTTAAACTTACTGATCTTTGAAAATTGTTTCAGCTGATTATAAGAGAAAGAAATCCAGTGACAGAAGGGCAGACCCCGCTCAGCAATGATCCAGAAAAGCTTCCTAGGATCAAGGAGAGGGAGTTGCCACCATCAGGACCATGGTGCTTGGGCTGAGGCTGTGTTAGAGACGTACATGGCAGGAGGGGCAGGAAATGAGCCAAAGTCAAGTTTTTCCCAGTCTGTCAGTTCTGTGATGGCCTCAAACTCAAGGTGCTGTTGCCGTCTGAAGAGAAAAACTATTGGCGACTCCTCGTGAACCTCACAGTACGGGGGGATGAGACTGTCAGGTAACTGAGTTGGAAAGATGAGAAATAACCATCTCTAAAAATTGGATTCTGTCAGAATAAAAACTCCCTTTGTGTGAGGCTTGCAACAGGCCCATCCAACCACTCAAGGGTAGAGGATCTCAGCACCTCTCCCTCCTCCAAGGACCCTGTGTGCAAAGTTAATACAAGGTAAGGGTTATCAAAACAGCCAGACAGGAGTATACTGCATATTTCTTTATAAAGATGACAGAAACTTTTCGAATTTCATAAACGTGTATTACTTGTTTTTCTGTCAGGACCCAAAGGGTGTAGGATCAACTTCAGACATCTTTCATAAGCTTGGAATCTAATTTTATGAATTTATTCGAAGACATAAATCAGGTAAGGCAGAAGTAGATGGATGGATTCTTTAAAAGAAATTGGGCCCCCTGGGTACTTTTAGTAGATTGAGTATTGAGAGATTTACAGGGATAAAATTCTTTACAAGATTAAGGAAGAAGGAAAGGAAACCAAATCTTTCATTTCCAGATATTCACTTTCATTAATTCTTTCACCAAAAGCACATCACTGAAAGAAAACCAGAAATGGTTTTGCACTTAATATTAAAGTGGTTCAAGAGCCAGAGAACCCCTTGAGATGGAAGCAAAACAACAAAGTATTCAAGTTCTCTTCACAAGACAACCTTGCACTGGCAACACTTAGGGCACTTCTGGCTTCAAAAAGAATATTGCTAAAGGATCCTTTTGGAAAAAAAAAAAATTACTACATCTTGGCAAACAACAACAACAAAAATCTGTCCTGTAAAATCCCTACTTCCTTTTGAATCTCCAAAGGTTACAACATTTCATTCAAGATGCTTGGCAGTCACAGCTCCGTGGGCTTTGGTTCTGGATTATGTAAACCCTTCAGTCAGAACGAAGGCGGCTGATGTGTAGCAGCCGCTGTCGGAGGCCTCTCACTGAGGAAGTATTGTGAAGAGTGTGGGGCGCCTGCAGGCCCGTGGTGGGAAAGTTGGAAATACTAAAGGTAAGAAATAAATCCTAACAAAGGAGATTTAGAGAGTTGGGATGACGTCCAAGCTCTTTTCTACCACAATAACCAGGGCCCTCTCAATTTCTCTCTCTGAAAAAGTGTCTCTGTACCGTGGTGGTTGATGTCTCTTACAGTTTGACAAAAACAAATACTTAACACAAGAAGACTTCTGCAAGACCTCCCATGCACTGTGCGGATGTTGTCGTGTGGCTTGGCTTGCGTTTTATGGCGCCTGCGGGGTGCTTTCTCTGGTCAAAACTCTCTAGCCTCAAGCTAATGAATGTGTGCCCATGCCAAGTCCCCAAACAGATGCTAACACCCTGTTTTTCTGTTTCCTGATTGTCGTGTCTGAAACACTCTCATCAACATACATGAGACTTCATGCCAGAGACTACATGACTAGAGATTGTTTTTTAAGAGAAGCTTGCTCATTCAGAAAAAAAAATAAGGATTTGATTTACACTGCAGACCAGAAGGAAGCTGACTACTCCTTTGGTCTGAATTCTCAGAAATACTGTCATTAGACCTGTGGGCCCTTATCCGCGTGCTGACTTCTGCGCTGCCTCAGGGTGTCTTCTGCCACCTCTGTGTGGGCTGGGCTGGCCTGCTCGGGCACGTCTTCTCCAGGCTCGGCTTCTCCCCCGTCCTGAACCTCTCTCAGGGGCCCTTGGTCCTGGGCGTCATTCCTCTCCTCGTCCGCACGAGCAGCCGGGCTGTCCTCCTCCTCGTCCTCCTCTGCTTCATCCTCATCACCAAGGTCTTCTTTCTCTTCTTCCTCATCTACAAGGCTGTCCTTGTTTTCTTCTTCATTTGAATCGTCTTTTTCCTCCTCTGCATCCTGCGGCTGTTCAGCTTTGTGGGCCTCCTCTGACCTCCGAGTCTGCTCTGTGGAGGGAACAGAAGGGAACAGCCTCTCAATAAACTGATCATTCAGCAGGCAGTCGAGTGTGTCTAGCCGTGAAATGAAGTGGGGGGGGGGGGGGGCACGTGACAGTTTTCTCCAATCTGAAGCTATTTTTTTTTTTTAAAGATTTTATTTATTTATCTGAGACAGAATGAGAGAGAGAAGGAGAGCACATGAGAGGGGGGAGGGTCAGAGGGAGAAGCAGGCTCCCCGCCGAGCAGGGAGCCCGATGCGGGACTCGATCCCGGGACTCCAGGATCATGACCTGAGCCGAAGGCAGTCGCCCAACCAACTGAGCCACCCAGGCGCCCCAATCTGAAGCTATTTTATCACACAGCCCCTAGCTCCATCTGGGGCTTCCCCATTCCTCTCGGAAAATTTCACTGACCCTGCTGACTTTGGTAGAGCACAGGGCCAGGGAGGGCAAAGGTTCTTTCATGCTTTATATTTGGTACCTTACAGAACACTCAGCGACCCACTCACTCACTGGTCAGGTGATTGGTTGAGAAATGTGACTTAAGTCACAGGACTTCCCAGGAGCTTTTGGCCAGAGGCAAAAGGAAAAGCCTTCTCTCTTTCTACAGGAATTGTTCAACTGATAATATGTGAGTTAGGGCTGTTGAGAGCCCCCGAATCAGCCACAGAGAAGCAGAAACCTAACATCCCTTGTGCTGTGCTTGAAGCCAGAACATCCCTGGGTCTTCCAGTTATGTGAGTTAATTTAAATTTTCCTTTTTTCCCTAAGTTACTTTAAACTGGGTTTCTGTGATTTTTAACAATTCTAAGGAACATAATATATTATCTAATTATCTAAGGAAGTCTCCAAGCCTTGAAAACTTCAAGAACTTAAAAGAAATAGAAGTTTATTTAAACTCCCACATAAAATGCAACAATTTTAAAGTCTCATAAAAGTCTTCATGCAAAGTCTCAAAACTAGGAATAAAAGCATGCAAATCCAGGGCTGTTGAATCCCACAAATGGTGTGGGGCAGTGCAAGGATTTGGGGAGACTGTTCTTACAGGACTTAGGATAGTTAATGATACATAGTTGAGGCTCAATAAATATGAGTTGCCCGCCTTCATTCCAGTTTGAATGAAAGAAAAGGTATCAACTAACTGATGAAGGGCATACACTTAAAGGGAAAAAATAATTGCCAAAATGAAGTATTCCCTAATTTAAGGGGAAAAAAAAGAATTTTTGTTCAAATCTGATCTAGAGAACATATTTCAAAGAATTTGGTAAGTGGTGATGGTTTGGCCACCTAATGAATTGGGGGGGGGGGGGGAAGAATCTAGTATCTCTGTGAGCACAAAAGGGCACACCACAGAATTCCAAAAATACTCTATCACATGAGTTTATCATACTTACCAGTACGTTCAGATAAATGCCTTGGAAGTGGTATATAGAAACATTCTGATATTACCACCAGGACCTGGAGGGAAAAAAGTGATTTTACTGTGACTAGATATGACATTTAATACCAAAGAACCTCAAATGTAGGCCTTGGTTCTATAACCAGATATTCACAGACAATTAATTAGCAGTTGGTCAAAAGTCCTCAAAAAAGACATGGATACAATTAAGAATCTCCTATTTTTCAAATGTAACAATGTAGGAGAATATTACAAATATTTAACAGGAGTCAGGGGTCACAAAGTCAAATGTCTATAGAGAGCCCATTACAAATAGGTAAATCAAGCAGGTATAAGAAAATAGATACTCTGAGCCAAGTCTAAAATGGCCTTTTTATTTTTATTTTTTTTTTAAATTTTACTATGTTATGTTAGTCACCATACAATACATCATTAGTTTTTGATGTCATGATCCACGATCCATTGTTTTCGTATAACACCCAGTGCTCCATGCAG
>NW_022591455.1:0-6531 GCF_004348235.1 Phoca vitulina
CTGCATGGAGCACTGGGTGTTATACGAAAACAATGGATCGTGGATCATGACATCAAAAACTAATGATGTATTGTATGGTGACTAACATAACATAGTAAAATTTAAAAAAAAAATAAAAATAAAAAGGCCATTTTAGACTTGGCTCAGAGTATCTATTTTCTTATACCTGCTTGATTTACCTATTTGTAATGGGCTCTCTATAGACATTTGACTTTGTGACCCCTGACTCCTGTTAAATATTTGTAATATTCTCCTACATTGTTACATTTGAAAAATAGGAGATTCTTAATTGTATCCATGTCTTTTTTGAGGACTTTTGACCAACTGCTAATTAATTGTCTGTGAATATCTGGTTATAGAACCAAGGCCTACATTTGAGGTTCTTTGGTATTAAATGTCATATCTAGTCACAGTAAAATCACTTTTTTCCCTCCAGGTCCTGGTGGTAATATCAGAATGTTTCTATATACCACTTCCAAGGCATTTATCTGAACGTACTGGTAAGTATGATAAACTCATGTGATAGAGTATTTTTGGAATTCTGTGGTGTGCCCTTTTGTGCTCACAGAGATACTAGATTCTTCCCCCCCCCCCCCCAATTCATTAGGTGGCCAAACCATCACCACTTACCAAATTCTTTGAAATATGTTCTCTAGATCAGATTTGAACAAAAATTCTTTTTTTTCCCCTTAAATTAGGGAATACTTCATTTTGGCAATTATTTTTTCCCTTTAAGTGTATGCCCTTCATCAGTTAGTTGATACCTTTTCTTTCATTCAAACTGGAATGAAGGCGGGCAACTCATATTTATTGAGCCTCAACTATGTATCATTAACTATCCTAAGTCCTGTAAGAACAGTCTCCCCAAATCCTTGCACTGCCCCACACCATTTGTGGGATTCAACAGCCCTGGATTTGCATGCTTTTATTCCTAGTTTTGAGACTTTGCATGAAGACTTTTATGAGACTTTAAAATTGTTGCATTTTATGTGGGAGTTTAAATAAACTTCTATTTCTTTTAAGTTCTTGAAGTTTTCAAGGCTTGGAGACTTCCTTAGATAATTAGATAATATATTATGTTCCTTAGAATTGTTAAAAATCACAGAAACCCAGTTTAAAGTAACTTAGGGAAAAAAGGAAAATTTAAATTAACTCACATAACTGGAAGACCCAGGGATGTTCTGGCTTCAAGCACAGCACAAGGGATGTTAGGTTTCTGCTTCTCTGTGGCTGATTCGGGGGCTCTCAACAGCCCTAACTCACATATTATCAGTTGAACAATTCCTGTAGAAAGAGAGAAGGCTTTTCCTTTTGCCTCTGGCCAAAAGCTCCTGGGAAGTCCTGTGACTTAAGTCACATTTCTCAACCAATCACCTGACCAGTGAGTGAGTGGGTCGCTGAGTGTTCTGTAAGGTACCAAATATAAAGCATGAAAGAACCTTTGCCCTCCCTGGCCCTGTGCTCTACCAAAGTCAGCAGGGTCAGTGAAATTTTCCGAGAGGAATGGGGAAGCCCCAGATGGAGCTAGGGGCTGTGTGATAAAATAGCTTCAGATTGGGGCGCCTGGGTGGCTCAGTTGGTTGGGCGACTGCCTTCGGCTCAGGTCATGATCCTGGAGTCCCGGGATCGAGTCCCGCATCGGGCTCCCTGCTCGGCGGGGAGCCTGCTTCTCCCTCTGACCCTCCCCCCTCTCATGTGCTCTCCTTCTCTCTCTCATTCTGTCTCAGATAAATAAATAAAATCTTTAAAAAAAAAAAATAGCTTCAGATTGGAGAAAACTGTCACGTGCCCCCCCCCCCCCCCACTTCATTTCACGGCTAGACACACTCGACTGCCTGCTGAATGATCAGTTTATTGAGAGGCTGTTCCCTTCTGTTCCCTCCACAGAGCAGACTCGGAGGTCAGAGGAGGCCCACAAAGCTGAACAGCCGCAGGATGCAGAGGAGGAAAAAGACGATTCAAATGAAGAAGAAAACAAGGACAGCCTTGTAGATGAGGAAGAAGAGAAAGAAGACCTTGGTGATGAGGATGAAGCAGAGGAGGACGAGGAGGAGGACAGCCCGGCTGCTCGTGCGGACGAGGAGAGGAATGACGCCCAGGACCAAGGGCCCCTGAGAGAGGTTCAGGACGGGGGAGAAGCCGAGCCTGGAGAAGACGTGCCCGAGCAGGCCAGCCCAGCCCACACAGAGGTGGCAGAAGACACCCTGAGGCAGCGCAGAAGTCAGCACGCGGATAAGGGCCCACAGGTCTAATGACAGTATTTCTGAGAATTCAGACCAAAGGAGTAGTCAGCTTCCTTCTGGTCTGCAGTGTAAATCAAATCCTTATTTTTTTTTCTGAATGAGCAAGCTTCTCTTAAAAAACAATCTCTAGTCATGTAGTCTCTGGCATGAAGTCTCATGTATGTTGATGAGAGTGTTTCAGACACGACAATCAGGAAACAGAAAAACAGGGTGTTAGCATCTGTTTGGGGACTTGGCATGGGCACACATTCATTAGCTTGAGGCTAGAGAGTTTTGACCAGAGAAAGCACCCCGCAGGCGCCATAAAACGCAAGCCAAGCCACACGACAACATCCGCACAGTGCATGGGAGGTCTTGCAGAAGTCTTCTTGTGTTAAGTATTTGTTTTTGTCAAACTGTAAGAGACATCAACCACCACGGTACAGAGACACTTTTTCAGAGAGAGAAATTGAGAGGGCCCTGGTTATTGTGGTAGAAAAGAGCTTGGACGTCATCCCAACTCTCTAAATCTCCTTTGTTAGGATTTATTTCTTACCTTTAGTATTTCCAACTTTCCCACCACGGGCCTGCAGGCGCCCCACACTCTTCACAATACTTCCTCAGTGAGAGGCCTCCGACAGCGGCTGCTACACATCAGCCGCCTTCGTTCTGACTGAAGGGTTTACATAATCCAGAACCAAAGCCCACGGAGCTGTGACTGCCAAGCATCTTGAATGAAATGTTGTAACCTTTGGAGATTCAAAAGGAAGTAGGGATTTTACAGGACAGATTTTTGTTGTTGTTGTTTGCCAAGATGTAGTAATTTTTTTTTTTTCCAAAAGGATCCTTTAGCAATATTCTTTTTGAAGCCAGAAGTGCCCTAAGTGTTGCCAGTGCAAGGTTGTCTTGTGAAGAGAACTTGAATACTTTGTTGTTTTGCTTCCATCTCAAGGGGTTCTCTGGCTCTTGAACCACTTTAATATTAAGTGCAAAACCATTTCTGGTTTTCTTTCAGTGATGTGCTTTTGGTGAAAGAATTAATGAAAGTGAATATCTGGAAATGAAAGATTTGGTTTCCTTTCCTTCTTCCTTAATCTTGTAAAGAATTTTATCCCTGTAAATCTCTCAATACTCAATCTACTAAAAGTACCCAGGGGGCCCAATTTCTTTTAAAGAATCCATCCATCTACTTCTGCCTTACCTGATTTATGTCTTCGAATAAATTCATAAAATTAGATTCCAAGCTTATGAAAGATGTCTGAAGTTGATCCTACACCCTTTGGGTCCTGACAGAAAAACAAGTAATACACGTTTATGAAATTCGAAAAGTTTCTGTCATCTTTATAAAGAAATATGCAGTATACTCCTGTCTGGCTGTTTTGATAACCCTTACCTTGTATTAACTTTGCACACAGGGTCCTTGGAGGAGGGAGAGGTGCTGAGATCCTCTACCCTTGAGTGGTTGGATGGGCCTGTTGCAAGCCTCACACAAAGGGAGTTTTTATTCTGACAGAATCCAATTTTTAGAGATGGTTATTTCTCATCTTTCCAACTCAGTTACCTGACAGTCTCATCCCCCCGTACTGTGAGGTTCACGAGGAGTCGCCAATAGTTTTTCTCTTCAGACGGCAACAGCACCTTGAGTTTGAGGCCATCACAGAACTGACAGACTGGGAAAAACTTGACTTTGGCTCATTTCCTGCCCCTCCTGCCATGTACGTCTCTAACACAGCCTCAGCCCAAGCACCATGGTCCTGATGGTGGCAACTCCCTCTCCTTGATCCTAGGAAGCTTTTCTGGATCATTGCTGAGCGGGGTCTGCCCTTCTGTCACTGGATTTCTTTCTCTTATAATCAGCTGAAACAATTTTCAAAGATCAGTAAGTTTAAATTCAGAGGTATGGAATAAGAAAGGTTTCATAGTTTGGCTTTTCTGTATAATACCTCCCCCCTTTACACTCTTTATATTAAAACTTTTTTTTTTTTTTTTGAAGTGGAGCGTTTGACCAGAAGGGAAGGAATGAAGAAATAAAATCCACTTTCGCTTTTTATAAATGTAAGGCCAATTTCCAATTGGACCCCAGATAATACCTAATTATATAACAAGAGAAATGTATGTTCTTTCTCAACAATACTTTTAAAAAATTGGAGGAAGAGGGGAAACCAGTTTGGAGAAGAAGATTCATTGAGAGTTGAAGCCTCTGTGGCTATAGGAACCATTTTTTTTTAACATCCTGGCAAAAGGTGGGGTTTTTACTAAATGGACTGATAAGTACACATCTAATTTGATTTCTTTCCACTTGAGGCCTTTAGGTTTTCAGTATTTACTGAATATAAAACTAAGGGGAAAAAAGTCAGTCTAAAATAATTTGAAATTAGATTAACATTTCAGTAGGCTTTTATGGATTTTTTCTGGAGATAATCTATTTAATCCAGAAGTCAAATGTGTGGAAACATGATTTTGATATAAAAAATAAAAAATAATCATGCTTCCTATGTTGCAATATCAGTTATCTAATTACAGAATAGTATTTTCTGTAAATCAAAATTAGGAAAATTAAATAAAAGTGACGGTAGATTTGAGAATGGGGGTGCAGTGCGTTATATGTGAGTAGTTTCTCTGATGAGAGGGCAAGTCTGAAACTTCTAGCTACGTTTTTTTTAGTTTCTTTTATCATTCATCTCTTGCTAGATCTGCTCTACCACCCCAGCTTGCTTAGAGATCTCCTATTGGAGCTACAGATAGGCAATCCCACTTCTTTCTTTCTCTTTGAAGTCTCAGCACAGAATGGGGTGACAGGCAGGACTCATTCACTTCACAGGTCCCTGAACCTCATGGGTGCATACTTACAACCTCTTCTGGTGTGTGAGCCCTGTTAGCCACAGGCTTCTTTAACTACAAAAAGAAATCCAAAATAACGACTGTAATAAAAAGTAAACAAGCGTTAGCCAGGTTGGCTTTTGACAGTGGAGAAGGCCAAATTTTGACTTTTTTTATGGCCAAAATCCTTGTTAATAACCATGGCATTGCTACGTGATTTGAGGATATGTAAGCCTGCAGAACTGGCATTCTGTAACACCTCTGGGGGAAGGATGATAAAAACATCTTCTAGCTGAGCACTTAGCCTTTATAACTTTTACAACCAAGTCTTTAAGAGTGGAGCTTGTATGCTGCTTTCCAGGATGGCAAACATTAAAGAGTCCCCCCCCAAAAAAAGGATAGAAACAATAGCGTCCACCTAAGATTTCAGTATAAAATGTTCAATTGACATGAAGTGAGAGAAAGAAGGGAAAGATTGGTGCTTTTGCTAATGTGTATCAACTTATCTCTGTCCAGCTCAGTATTGAAGTGTTATTTCTACCAGTATTATAAATGTGTGACAGACCCATCCCATCAAATACAGTGTTTTGAAAAGTATTCATGTGAATCTTTTGTGCCAACAGAAAAGTTCCTTCTTGTTCAGTATCTTTACCTTAGTCCTACGTTTTGATCCTCTTCAGAAGATCAGTTTCTCTTGAAAAACCAAATGATGAACCTTGATGGGACAGCTTTTTGAGCAGCTTTTCTGAACCAGGAGATTTAGTTAGAAGGCCTTTGGTGGTTTCAGACATGGCTTTCAGATGGCTTCTTCTCGGTCAAGTTTCATGGGAACTGCGCCCCTGTATATGTGTGACTCAGATCATTTTCACATGTTTCTGATGTAGTTTCATGTATTTGTTACTAAATAGCTTCTTTGTGCAAATGCAGTTTTTATGCTAAAAATACTGTTTATTTGTATTGTAATACATTATAAATTTGTTATTTATATTTTTTGTAATAGTCTTAATTATTTAGCTCAGTGATATTTAATTATTTTTCTCTTCATCCATGTGTTCTCTCCTTCCTCAGATAGCATCTGCAGCATCTGGAATGGGGAATCAAGATATGAGTCTCAAGCGTCACAAAATTGTATATAATCTTTGATCATATGTTTTTATTTTATTATGAACTTCTATTTGCATCCAAACCTAATGATAGTGCTAAGTAAAATCAAAATAGTGTATTGCTTTTCATAAAAGCATTTTCACAAAAGTCATTTGCCTAGGCAGTGAAAAGTACTGCTTTGTTAAAAAAAATAATTTTCCTGTGCCCATCCTCTATCCAATCTGTTTGCTCCCCCATCTTTCTTTCTTTTTCTTCCTTTTCTTCCTTCCTTCTTTCTTTCCTTCTCTTTCTTTTTCTTCCTTAATTTCTTTCTTTTTCTTTCTTAATTTCTTTTTCTTTCTTTCTTTCTTTCTTTCTTTCTTTCTTTCTTTCTTTCTTTCTTTCT
>NW_022591456.1:0-6531 GCF_004348235.1 Phoca vitulina
AGAAAGAAAGAAAGAAAGAAAGAAAGAAAGAAAGAAAGAAAGAAAGAAAGAAAAAGAAATTAAGAAAGAAAAAGAAAGAAATTAAGGAAGAAAAAGAAAGAGAAGGAAAGAAAGAAGGAAGGAAGAAAAGGAAGAAAAAGAAAGAAAGATGGGGGAGCAAACAGATTGGATAGAGGATGGGCACAGGAAAATTATTTTTTTTAACAAAGCAGTACTTTTCACTGCCTAGGCAAATGACTTTTGTGAAAATGCTTTTATGAAAAGCAATACACTATTTTGATTTTACTTAGCACTATCATTAGGTTTGGATGCAAATAGAAGTTCATAATAAAATAAAAACATATGATCAAAGATTATATACAATTTTGTGACGCTTGAGACTCATATCTTGATTCCCCATTCCAGATGCTGCAGATGCTATCTGAGGAAGGAGAGAACACATGGATGAAGAGAAAAATAATTAAATATCACTGAGCTAAATAATTAAGACTATTACAAAAAATATAAATAACAAATTTATAATGTATTACAATACAAATAAACAGTATTTTTAGCATAAAAACTGCATTTGCACAAAGAAGCTATTTAGTAACAAATACATGAAACTACATCAGAAACATGTGAAAATGATCTGAGTCACACATATACAGGGGCGCAGTTCCCATGAAACTTGACCGAGAAGAAGCCATCTGAAAGCCATGTCTGAAACCACCAAAGGCCTTCTAACTAAATCTCCTGGTTCAGAAAAGCTGCTCAAAAAGCTGTCCCATCAAGGTTCATCATTTGGTTTTTCAAGAGAAACTGATCTTCTGAAGAGGATCAAAACGTAGGACTAAGGTAAAGATACTGAACAAGAAGGAACTTTTCTGTTGGCACAAAAGATTCACATGAATACTTTTCAAAACACTGTATTTGATGGGATGGGTCTGTCACACATTTATAATACTGGTAGAAATAACACTTCAATACTGAGCTGGACAGAGATAAGTTGATACACATTAGCAAAAGCACCAATCTTTCCCTTCTTTCTCTCACTTCATGTCAATTGAACATTTTATACTGAAATCTTAGGTGGACGCTATTGTTTCTATCCTTTTTTTGGGGGGGGACTCTTTAATGTTTGCCATCCTGGAAAGCAGCATACAAGCTCCACTCTTAAAGACTTGGTTGTAAAAGTTATAAAGGCTAAGTGCTCAGCTAGAAGATGTTTTTATCATCCTTCCCCCAGAGGTGTTACAGAATGCCAGTTCTGCAGGCTTACATATCCTCAAATCACGTAGCAATGCCATGGTTATTAACAAGGATTTTGGCCATAAAAAAAGTCAAAATTTGGCCTTCTCCACTGTCAAAAGCCAACCTGGCTAACGCTTGTTTACTTTTTATTACAGTCGTTATTTTGGATTTCTTTTTGTAGTTAAAGAAGCCTGTGGCTAACAGGGCTCACACACCAGAAGAGGTTGTAAGTATGCACCCATGAGGTTCAGGGACCTGTGAAGTGAATGAGTCCTGCCTGTCACCCCATTCTGTGCTGAGACTTCAAAGAGAAAGAAAGAAGTGGGATTGCCTATCTGTAGCTCCAATAGGAGATCTCTAAGCAAGCTGGGGTGGTAGAGCAGATCTAGCAAGAGATGAATGATAAAAGAAACTAAAAAAAACGTAGCTAGAAGTTTCAGACTTGCCCTCTCATCAGAGAAACTACTCACATATAACGCACTGCACCCCCATTCTCAAATCTACCGTCACTTTTATTTAATTTTCCTAATTTTGATTTACAGAAAATACTATTCTGTAATTAGATAACTGATATTGCAACATAGGAAGCATGATTATTTTTTATTTTTTATATCAAAATCATGTTTCCACACATTTGACTTCTGGATTAAATAGATTATCTCCAGAAAAAATCCATAAAAGCCTACTGAAATGTTAATCTAATTTCAAATTATTTTAGACTGACTTTTTTCCCCTTAGTTTTATATTCAGTAAATACTGAAAACCTAAAGGCCTCAAGTGGAAAGAAATCAAATTAGATGTGTACTTATCAGTCCATTTAGTAAAAACCCCACCTTTTGCCAGGATGTTAAAAAAAAATGGTTCCTATAGCCACAGAGGCTTCAACTCTCAATGAATCTTCTTCTCCAAACTGGTTTCCCCTCTTCCTCCAATTTTTTAAAAGTATTGTTGAGAAAGAACATACATTTCTCTTGTTATATAATTAGGTATTATCTGGGGTCCAATTGGAAATTGGCCTTACATTTATAAAAAGCGAAAGTGGATTTTATTTCTTCATTCCTTCCCTTCTGGTCAAACGCTCCACTTCAAAAAAAAAAAAAAAAGTTTTAATATAAAGAGTGTAAAGGGGGGAGGTATTATACAGAAAAGCCAAACTATGAAACCTTTCTTATTCCATACCTCTGAATTTAAACTTACTGATCTTTGAAAATTGTTTCAGCTGATTATAAGAGAAAGAAATCCAGTGACAGAAGGGCAGACCCCGCTCAGCAATGATCCAGAAAAGCTTCCTAGGATCAAGGAGAGGGAGTTGCCACCATCAGGACCATGGTGCTTGGGCTGAGGCTGTGTTAGAGACGTACATGGCAGGAGGGGCAGGAAATGAGCCAAAGTCAAGTTTTTCCCAGTCTGTCAGTTCTGTGATGGCCTCAAACTCAAGGTGCTGTTGCCGTCTGAAGAGAAAAACTATTGGCGACTCCTCGTGAACCTCACAGTACGGGGGGATGAGACTGTCAGGTAACTGAGTTGGAAAGATGAGAAATAACCATCTCTAAAAATTGGATTCTGTCAGAATAAAAACTCCCTTTGTGTGAGGCTTGCAACAGGCCCATCCAACCACTCAAGGGTAGAGGATCTCAGCACCTCTCCCTCCTCCAAGGACCCTGTGTGCAAAGTTAATACAAGGTAAGGGTTATCAAAACAGCCAGACAGGAGTATACTGCATATTTCTTTATAAAGATGACAGAAACTTTTCGAATTTCATAAACGTGTATTACTTGTTTTTCTGTCAGGACCCAAAGGGTGTAGGATCAACTTCAGACATCTTTCATAAGCTTGGAATCTAATTTTATGAATTTATTCGAAGACATAAATCAGGTAAGGCAGAAGTAGATGGATGGATTCTTTAAAAGAAATTGGGCCCCCTGGGTACTTTTAGTAGATTGAGTATTGAGAGATTTACAGGGATAAAATTCTTTACAAGATTAAGGAAGAAGGAAAGGAAACCAAATCTTTCATTTCCAGATATTCACTTTCATTAATTCTTTCACCAAAAGCACATCACTGAAAGAAAACCAGAAATGGTTTTGCACTTAATATTAAAGTGGTTCAAGAGCCAGAGAACCCCTTGAGATGGAAGCAAAACAACAAAGTATTCAAGTTCTCTTCACAAGACAACCTTGCACTGGCAACACTTAGGGCACTTCTGGCTTCAAAAAGAATATTGCTAAAGGATCCTTTTGGAAAAAAAAAAAATTACTACATCTTGGCAAACAACAACAACAAAAATCTGTCCTGTAAAATCCCTACTTCCTTTTGAATCTCCAAAGGTTACAACATTTCATTCAAGATGCTTGGCAGTCACAGCTCCGTGGGCTTTGGTTCTGGATTATGTAAACCCTTCAGTCAGAACGAAGGCGGCTGATGTGTAGCAGCCGCTGTCGGAGGCCTCTCACTGAGGAAGTATTGTGAAGAGTGTGGGGCGCCTGCAGGCCCGTGGTGGGAAAGTTGGAAATACTAAAGGTAAGAAATAAATCCTAACAAAGGAGATTTAGAGAGTTGGGATGACGTCCAAGCTCTTTTCTACCACAATAACCAGGGCCCTCTCAATTTCTCTCTCTGAAAAAGTGTCTCTGTACCGTGGTGGTTGATGTCTCTTACAGTTTGACAAAAACAAATACTTAACACAAGAAGACTTCTGCAAGACCTCCCATGCACTGTGCGGATGTTGTCGTGTGGCTTGGCTTGCGTTTTATGGCGCCTGCGGGGTGCTTTCTCTGGTCAAAACTCTCTAGCCTCAAGCTAATGAATGTGTGCCCATGCCAAGTCCCCAAACAGATGCTAACACCCTGTTTTTCTGTTTCCTGATTGTCGTGTCTGAAACACTCTCATCAACATACATGAGACTTCATGCCAGAGACTACATGACTAGAGATTGTTTTTTAAGAGAAGCTTGCTCATTCAGAAAAAAAAATAAGGATTTGATTTACACTGCAGACCAGAAGGAAGCTGACTACTCCTTTGGTCTGAATTCTCAGAAATACTGTCATTAGACCTGTGGGCCCTTATCCGCGTGCTGACTTCTGCGCTGCCTCAGGGTGTCTTCTGCCACCTCTGTGTGGGCTGGGCTGGCCTGCTCGGGCACGTCTTCTCCAGGCTCGGCTTCTCCCCCGTCCTGAACCTCTCTCAGGGGCCCTTGGTCCTGGGCGTCATTCCTCTCCTCGTCCGCACGAGCAGCCGGGCTGTCCTCCTCCTCGTCCTCCTCTGCTTCATCCTCATCACCAAGGTCTTCTTTCTCTTCTTCCTCATCTACAAGGCTGTCCTTGTTTTCTTCTTCATTTGAATCGTCTTTTTCCTCCTCTGCATCCTGCGGCTGTTCAGCTTTGTGGGCCTCCTCTGACCTCCGAGTCTGCTCTGTGGAGGGAACAGAAGGGAACAGCCTCTCAATAAACTGATCATTCAGCAGGCAGTCGAGTGTGTCTAGCCGTGAAATGAAGTGGGGGGGGGGGGGGGCACGTGACAGTTTTCTCCAATCTGAAGCTATTTTTTTTTTTTAAAGATTTTATTTATTTATCTGAGACAGAATGAGAGAGAGAAGGAGAGCACATGAGAGGGGGGAGGGTCAGAGGGAGAAGCAGGCTCCCCGCCGAGCAGGGAGCCCGATGCGGGACTCGATCCCGGGACTCCAGGATCATGACCTGAGCCGAAGGCAGTCGCCCAACCAACTGAGCCACCCAGGCGCCCCAATCTGAAGCTATTTTATCACACAGCCCCTAGCTCCATCTGGGGCTTCCCCATTCCTCTCGGAAAATTTCACTGACCCTGCTGACTTTGGTAGAGCACAGGGCCAGGGAGGGCAAAGGTTCTTTCATGCTTTATATTTGGTACCTTACAGAACACTCAGCGACCCACTCACTCACTGGTCAGGTGATTGGTTGAGAAATGTGACTTAAGTCACAGGACTTCCCAGGAGCTTTTGGCCAGAGGCAAAAGGAAAAGCCTTCTCTCTTTCTACAGGAATTGTTCAACTGATAATATGTGAGTTAGGGCTGTTGAGAGCCCCCGAATCAGCCACAGAGAAGCAGAAACCTAACATCCCTTGTGCTGTGCTTGAAGCCAGAACATCCCTGGGTCTTCCAGTTATGTGAGTTAATTTAAATTTTCCTTTTTTCCCTAAGTTACTTTAAACTGGGTTTCTGTGATTTTTAACAATTCTAAGGAACATAATATATTATCTAATTATCTAAGGAAGTCTCCAAGCCTTGAAAACTTCAAGAACTTAAAAGAAATAGAAGTTTATTTAAACTCCCACATAAAATGCAACAATTTTAAAGTCTCATAAAAGTCTTCATGCAAAGTCTCAAAACTAGGAATAAAAGCATGCAAATCCAGGGCTGTTGAATCCCACAAATGGTGTGGGGCAGTGCAAGGATTTGGGGAGACTGTTCTTACAGGACTTAGGATAGTTAATGATACATAGTTGAGGCTCAATAAATATGAGTTGCCCGCCTTCATTCCAGTTTGAATGAAAGAAAAGGTATCAACTAACTGATGAAGGGCATACACTTAAAGGGAAAAAATAATTGCCAAAATGAAGTATTCCCTAATTTAAGGGGAAAAAAAAGAATTTTTGTTCAAATCTGATCTAGAGAACATATTTCAAAGAATTTGGTAAGTGGTGATGGTTTGGCCACCTAATGAATTGGGGGGGGGGGGGGAAGAATCTAGTATCTCTGTGAGCACAAAAGGGCACACCACAGAATTCCAAAAATACTCTATCACATGAGTTTATCATACTTACCAGTACGTTCAGATAAATGCCTTGGAAGTGGTATATAGAAACATTCTGATATTACCACCAGGACCTGGAGGGAAAAAAGTGATTTTACTGTGACTAGATATGACATTTAATACCAAAGAACCTCAAATGTAGGCCTTGGTTCTATAACCAGATATTCACAGACAATTAATTAGCAGTTGGTCAAAAGTCCTCAAAAAAGACATGGATACAATTAAGAATCTCCTATTTTTCAAATGTAACAATGTAGGAGAA
The DNA here is from genome assembly GCF_004348235.1 of Phoca vitulina. Taxonomy (NCBI): domain Eukaryota; kingdom Metazoa; phylum Chordata; class Mammalia; order Carnivora; family Phocidae; genus Phoca; species Phoca vitulina. The sequence continues at coordinate 6,284 of NW_022591456.1, forward strand.
TATTACAAATATTTAACAGGAGTCAGGGGTCACAAAGTCAAATGTCTATAGAGAGCCCATTACAAATAGGTAAATCAAGCAGGTATAAGAAAATAGATACTCTGAGCCAAGTCTAAAATGGCCTTTTTATTTTTATTTTTTTTTTAAATTTTACTATGTTATGTTAGTCACCATACAATACATCATTAGTTTTTGATGTCATGATCCACGATCCATTGTTTTCGTATAACACCCAGTGCTCCATGCAG
>NW_022591457.1:0-6529 GCF_004348235.1 Phoca vitulina
GCGGGTCTTTGCGACCTTCCTAAGACAGGAAAGGTATAGACATGGTCCAGTAGCCAAGGTCCAGAAGTTCTGCCGTCATTCCTCCCAGCACACTGGATGGCCTAGATTCCAGTGTCCCTCATAAATGCACAGACTGACAACACAAGGAGGGAAATGAACTGAAGGTCCCATTTAGGGTTCAAGAAAAATCAAACACCGGATGCTGCCAAGTCATTGCAATCAGAGCTGTCTTTACACTTCTCTACTTCATTATCAAGTCCTCAAGTAACATTGCAGTTTGTGTCCTCTCAGAGTTGGTCTTTTGTCGGAGACGGTGAAGGCTCCTTTCAGTTCAAAGTGAAAAACCAAGCCTGACCAACTATAGGATGAGGCGGGGGACCATCGTTAGTCGTACACCTCCACGGGGAGCCCTGATCCTCAGACCAAGGCTGTGCCTGACACAATGAACCCGAAAGGAAGCCTTCCAGAATATGGCTTCATCAGCATGGCAACTCACTCCCAGACATCTCTGGGTCTACAACTACAACCCCTGCCTCCTCCTTTGAAGAGGCCAATCTTAGTGGCGGCAATATGTGCTCAAGTGTAAAAGGCTGTGAACTGTCACATAGTCAGTGTGTTCTCTCCATGCAACAGATTTCAGATGGAAAACTATCAACTGCATGGAGTCAACCGACTTGAACAAGACTGAGTTCACTGATAGTGAAGGCAGCAACGTGCGATGCTTAGAAAGGCTGGTTTGCTGTGTTGCCCTCAGACTCTTTTGTTCATGGTGTTGATTGAAAGGGTTTCAACAGGACACCTGATTTACTCAAGATCACATGCAAAAAGACTCTTAGAAACGGAGTCAAAAGCTCCAGACAGAGAAAGACACATGCATTTGCTTCTGGTCTCTCAGGCAATCCTTCAGCAAATGCTTTCTGGAGCGGCTGTAATGGAGTGGCTCAGTTGTAAGGTGTAGAAGACAGAAAGGTGGTCAGGACACTGTACCCACCCCCAAAAGAAATTTCCAATGAACAGAACCAGGATGCCAATGACACAGAGCAGCCCCCAGCCCCGCTGTGGGAAGGAATAACACAAAGCTGAGTGTCCAGGGAAGACAGGGAACAGTTTTGCTTTTCAACGTGAATGAGGGACTCGAAGGTCCTGATCTCCTCCTGAGAAAATCAAGGAAACACTGGACAAAAGAGCAAACTCGTGAGTGAATGCACCCAATTTCTAAAGAGTACATGAAGAAACACGAGAACCAGATGGAGAAGAAGGAAGCCTAGGAGAAGGCCAGCCTGGCAGTGGGAGCCAATCTCCCCAGGACACATCAATACATTCTGGAACAGGCAAGTGAACTGGAAAGAAGCTGAACAACTTTATGGGCATGGGCTTAGAAGGAAACGAGTCAAGTTCAGGGTCAGCCAGCAAAGGTGAGCCCTAGTGAAACCGCAGGCTTTGGCTGGGACCCAGGAGAGTTCCACCTAAAAAAATCAGCTGGATGGGAAATACCCTGGCCTTCTTAGGGACTGGGCTACAGTGAGTGATGTCAGTCGTACACTGGATGAAGGGATCCAGGACTGCTGGAGCCCCAACCCACTTTCCACAAAGAAACTCCCAGTGTCTCTGCAGCAGGACAATTCCATTTTTCTATCCACATTATTGACCCAAGTCTCGTACTGAACCAAAAGTGACTGAATTCAGGGCTAATAAGAACATGGGATGACACGGAAACCAAAAGGACAATGCAGACAGACCCAGAGGGGATCCAGGTATCAAAGTTTTTAATGATGGTACCTTCCCTCTTCTACTCCAAGGAGTCACACAACAAGCGTGACAAGCAGTTAGAACACACAGGGAAATGCAGGTCACACACATCAAGGCAGGAAGGGCAGGCACAATCCTACAGAATGCATTTGGCAAAAACACTCTAGAGCCAATTCTAAAAGAAATACAATTATCTAGACTGGCCGTCACAGAAATTCATACAATAGTATCTGTGGCAATTCACACAAGAATAGCTTACTCTTCGGCAGCCACTCGTCTCTGTTTAGAGAAATCCACCACGATACCCACTTTCCTCCTCAGGAGTTTCAATTCGGCTTCTTGAGTGGTTTTCAAAGAACTCAGGGCATTGCAATGGTCTTCCATCCATCGTTGATATTCTGGAAAGGATGAGTTTTCTTTTGTGTGTGTATGTGCACATGACCTGAGAACTTCGGTTTGATAGGGAAAGGAGAAGGGCAAGACCTTGAAGGCAGGAAGGCATTCTTTCCCTTCCCAATGCAAACTCATTGCCACCATATGGGGATTTCTTCCCCCAAAATAACATACCCTGCAGTTCTCGTTTTTTGGCCCTAAAGGCTCTCTGCTCTCCATCCTCGGATGCATCCTGGGCCTTTAAGACAGATATGAGAAAAGACATTCAGGAAATCATGATCACACAACAACGTGAGGGCGCCTAACAGGACAGGATCATGCAGTGCAACAAAGAAAGCCCTTAAGGCATAATAGAAGAAGGAGAAAGTAAGCAAAGTGGAAAAGAGTTCAAGTCAAAGAACTCACAAATGACTTTCTTAGTGGCTTTCATTCATATATATATCCACATACATACATATATACACATCTTCCCCTATTCACATTGAAAATGCTCCGTTTGGCATTAAGAGAGGAAGGGACTGTACAGTCGGGCCAGCCATCGCCCTTCATCGCTCAAGTATCTTGTGGGGATCTGCTACATATCTTGGAGGGCAGGGCTGAATGATGTGATCATTACCTCGCTGTGAAATCAACCATACTTCCTAGTCCTTATAAGAGCAAACCTCATCATGGTGGTTCTAAGTGAAATCCCAGCTCACTGCTCCGTAGGAGTTTCAGTTCCCAGATGCCCACTCTCTACTGTGCTAAACAGCAAGCGAGGATGCTGCACTCACCTCACCCAGTGAACCAAAAGCCTGCCGGAGCCACATTAAGCTAAAACTCAACAGCCAGCTCTTACCACACCCTGATTCTTGACCTTCTTCTCTCTCTCAATTTGCAAGTGAGCCCGTGCCCGACGAAGGGTGTCATTTAAATTTTCATGAACTTCCTCAACCTTTTGATGTTCTCCTTCAACAAAACATTTTGAATGAGTAATAATAATCCATTCCTTGGGGCACCTGGGTGGCATCCGGGTGGCACAGTCGGTGGAGTGTCTGACTCCTGCTTTCGTTTTGGCTCAAGGCCTGATCTCAGGGTTATGGGATTGACCCCTGCATCAGGATACACACTCAGCATGGAGTCAGCTTGGGATTCTCTCTCTCCTTCTGTCCCCTACCACTCACTCTTTCTCTCTCTCTCAAATCAGTCAATCAAGCAATGTTTAAAATAATAATAATAATCATGATAATGATGATAATTCATTACTTTGATTTCTGTTGGTAGGACACAATTCAGGCAAAGAAGGGATTCTTACCTTCCATTGAAGCACTTCCTCAGAGAGAAACTTATGTTCACTCTTGGTTTCTGCAAGGTGTTTCTTGCCTTCCTGGATCTATAAAACATATGAAGAAGGAAACAGAATTCCAAAATAGCATCGTGTTACACAAACCTATCTACTCATGTGTGACTCCTTTCAAAATAGAGAGGCAGTGCTCTACATTTGTGAAACTTCTCTTGAATCAGGACCATTTCTGGATCACATGAAATAGGTCAATAGGATGAACTACAAGAGGTGGAAGTAACCAAAATGAAATCACAAAAAGTATTTGAAAAGGCACTGATACCTTCAGCTCCCAAAGGGATATTTCCTGAGCAAGCTCCCTGTTTTCTGTTCTAAGTCGATGGATCTTCTCCTTTATTTGTTGTAAGGTTACTAAAAGGAGAAAAAAGAATCTCAAAGATAACTAGCAAAACCAGTGACATTGAATAATCCCAGTGTATGAGCACCAGAGACACATTCTCTGACACTTGGGTGTAACTAACTTGTTAGCATTCCCATTGTGCCCTAAGGAAGCAAGTTTTAGCAGCATTGGAAACCTAAGACAACCTATTTCGGGGAGATTCCTACTGAAATTTTTTTCAAAAATAGAGAAACGCCCTCAAATGTCTTCTAAGTTTACTCCCATCCGGAAGCACCAATCTTGGAAAATGCAATCACTGCAAATGCTGATGTCATCCCCAGATACCTAACAGAAAAACCAAGCATCCTGTCAACTAACATTTCTCTCCTCCAATGATTAAGGTACAAAAATAAGTCCCTGCAAACAACCCAAAATGAACAAAACCATCCTTTGCTCCTGCTCAGCGCCATGTCCGTTTCCAGATCCTCCTTGGAATTCCACACAAGGAAAGCTCAAAGTGGCAATTGAGTGACACCTCCAAGGCCTTCAGTGACTTTCTGCTGCTCACAGATTGCCTGTCATGAACCCTAGGCAGGGGCTCTGGAGGACAAGATCTTTGGAATCAAACACACTCGGGTACAAACTCCACATTACAGTCTCTGGAGGGCCTGGATAACTCACACTCCCTGGGACACAAGCTTTTCTCATCCCAACATGAGAAGGTTACCCTCTACCCTGACAGGAAAACAACACTCATGAAGCGCCCTATCACTGATGGATAACACATCGAAGGTCGAGAACACAGACTCCTCTAACTGGCACTTAATTCTCTCATCTCGGGGTACTTGCGTGGCTCAGTCGGTTAAGTGTCTGCCTTCAGCTTGGGTCATGATCCCACATCGGATCATGATTCCACCCTGGGTCCTGGGATCCCACATCTGGGTCTGGGCTCAGTGGGGTGCATGCTTCTCCCCCTCCCTCTGCCAGCCACTCGGTCTGCTTGTGCCCTCTCTGTCAAGTGAATAAACAGAATCTTCTAAAAAATCATAATTCTCTCATCTTACCTCAAAGTGCAAACTTCTCTTCTATTGGCCCAATGTGAGCGCTCTCGTGCCCTGAGATCTCTCTTCTCACCACCCCCACTGCTGCACTCACAGGGACGAACACCAGCATTCGAGGGTTTGCTATGTGCCAGGCAGCCACCCTGGCCGTCAACAGACAGCACCACGGAATCACCACAATCCATGAGGCCCGACACAGTACATCACCCCCACTGGCACCCGTTCCTTTCCACTCATTCTCCCCTGGCAGGAAAGGCTCCCTCCACTTCAGACTCAAAACCACGCTTTAAACCTCTCTTGTGACACACGCTCTGTCTGGCAACATGTGGCTCCTTCTCTAAGTGTAGCCTGCTTGTTAGACTCAAAGAGTGTTTTCTCATCTCGACATTTCACCAAGAGCCAGGTCATGGCAAAGTACTCACTCCAGACCTCAGGCTCCTATCATCGCATGCCTCCTAAACATGTCTCTGCAAAATGACTCTTCCTATTCTCCCTACTCCCATGAGGTATACCTCCTCCTGGTCTCCTAAGAGATGGCAACACCCTCCACATTGTCACTTAGACTCCACATGGGAAAGAGAACGATTTTCAGGAGTTAACAAGTCAATTAGACATCAGGAGTCACCATATTTATCCCTAGTCCTATTATACCCACATCAAACACCAGTACCAAGAATTTACGACAATGAAAACTAAAGCCAAAAAACTTACCTTGATATTGTCGAGGCTTTATCTAAGAGAGGAAGAAACAAAATGAAGTTTGATGTCAAAACATATTACTAGTCAAAATCTCTAGTTCAGGTCAATACCGAAACAGTCATCCAATAAAATTACAATAATCATTTTGTTTAGCAGAATGACTTCACAGGATGAAAAAAGAAGACAAAATTGGAATTTCCTGATTAAGTCACCATAGTTCACAATCCATTTCTGATAAAGAGCACAAAGGTATATAACTTAGTTTTGACCCCAAAATCTAGTCACATTCTGTGAAATGAATGTTCAACCTGTTCAATTTTGACAGCGGACCATGCAGACATTTTAAAACACATTCATGAATTCATCATTTCCGTAACTTGAATGCAACCCAATAGCCACACTGAGTTCAGAAACGGATTATTCTAAGATCCTGAAAGAAAGAAAATGGAAGGAAGGGAGGAAGGAATGTAGGAAGGGAGGCTGGCAGGTGAGCAAAGCGCTGACAAAATTATGCCGTTTTCCTTGTCCAGAAAGCTTCTCTGAACTATTACTAAGGGTTGGCTGTTTGCTGAATTCACACACAGTTATGGCACATCAGGTGCTATGAAGTTTCCCAGATTGCTACAGAGGGTCATCAAAAAGAAAGAAAAGCCATCGAATGAGAAAAAGAGTGGCACGTGGCGAGAGATGAAGCATAAGCAACAAGAGAAATGACAGCGGATGTTTCAAAAGAGGGGAACCAGGCTATCCAGATCGAGTCACCGTGATAAATTATAGCTTAGTAAACTCTAGGCAAGACCCCATTTTGACACCATTAACATATTTCCCCATTCAAAAGTTTTACAGGATGAGGAGAGGCTGAGGCCAGCCCCCAAATCTTGCCAGGATATTGGAATATCAGCACGCTATCAACAAGCCAGTTGTTAGGGGAAAGTCCATCAGTGGAGGGCAAACAGAAAACCATGG
>NW_022591458.1:0-6520 GCF_004348235.1 Phoca vitulina
TCTTTTTCAAGATTGCTTTGGTTATTCAGGGTCTTTTGTGGTTCATACAAATTTTATGATGGTTTGTTCTAGTTCTGTGAAAAATGCTATTGGAATTTTGATAGGGATTGTATTAAATCTGTAGATTGCTTTGGGTAGTACTCATAGATCTGCTTTCTGTTACTAAAAATTAGTTTGCATTTTCTAGAATGTTATATAAATGGAATCATGTGGTAAGTACTCTTTTCTAACTGGCTTCTTTCATTCATCATAATTATTTTGATTCATCCATGTTGTTATGTATATCAATAATTCATTTGTATTGCTGAATAGTATTCCATTATATGGATATGCCACAATTTATCTGCTCACCATTGATGAACATTTGATTTGTTCCAATTTTCGGCTATTAAAAATAGCGCTTCTGTGTGTGTACGTACACGTCTTTGTATGGATACATACTTCCATTTCTCTTGGGGTAAATACCTGGAAGTGGATGGCTGGTTCATATGGTAAGTGTGTGGTTAAGTTTTTAAAAAATTATTTTCCACAGTGGTTGTACCATTTTACATTCCCACCAGCAATGTATGAGGTTTCCATTTTCTTCCCATTTTTGCTAATACTTGCTATAGTAAGTGTTTTTAATTTTAGACAGTTTAATAGGTGTATAGTGGCATCTCTGTGGCTTTTATTTGCATTTCCTTTATAATTAATGATGTCAGATATCTTTTCATATGCTTATTTGTCTTTCGGCTATATTATTATTGAATTTTGAGAGTTCTTTATATATTCTGGAAACAAGTCCTCTATCAACTATGTAATTTACTAAGTATTTTCTCCCATTTTGTAGCTCGTATTTTCATTCTCTTAAGAGTGTCTTTTGCAAGATAGAAATTCTTAATTTTGATGGTGTCCAATTTATCCATTTTTTTTTTTGTAGGCTATCCTTATGGTGTCATATCTTAAGAAATCTTGCCCAACACAAGGTCTCCTGTGTTTTCTTTGAGACGTTTATAGTTTTAGGTTTTATATTTGGATCTTTGAACCAATTTGAGTTCATTTCTGCATATGGTTTGGATTGATGTTTGCTTTTTTGCATATGGATATCCAGTTGTTCCAGCATCATTTGTTGGAAAGGCTATCCTTTCTCCACTCAACTGCCTTGGAACCTGAAAATAAGTTGTTCATATCTCTTTCCTTCTGGACTTTCTATTCTGTTTCTTTGATCTGTTTGTCTAAATTTATACTAATATCACAAAGTCTTGAAAGTGTAGCTTCAGAAGTCTTGTAATCTGGTAGTGTTAGTCCTCCAATTTTGTCTTCTTTTTCAAAGCTGTTTGGCTATTCTAGGAGCTTTACATTTCCATATGAATTTTAGCATTAGCTTGCCAATTTCTACCGACTAGTCTGGTGGGATTTTTATCTGTAAATCAATTTGGGGAGAATTGACATCTTAACAATATTGAATCTTCTGATCCATGAACACTTTATGTCTCTTCATTTATTTAGGTGTTCTTTAATTTTTCCCAGGAATATTTTCTAGTTTTCAGTGTGTAAGCCTTTTACATCTTTTCAGACTTTTCTAAGTATTTTACACTTTTGATGCTATTATAAGTAATATTTTTTAAAATTTCAATTTCTAATTGTTTATTGCTAGGTATTAGAGATAAATTAATTTTTTGTATATTGATCTTTTTCCTGCAAACTTGATAAACTCATTTATTAGTTCTAGTAACCTTTTTATAGATTCCATCAGGTTTTCTGCATAGATAATCATTTTATCTGCAAATAAAGATAGTTTGGCTTCTTCCTTTCCATTTTGAATACCTTTTATTTCTTTTTCTTGCTGTATTGCACTGACTGGAACCTTCAGTGCACTATCAAATAGAAGTAATGAGAGAAGACTTCCTTTCCTTTGTCCTGATCTTGGAGAGAAAGCATTTGTCTTTCACTATTAAATACGATGTTCGGGTTTTTTCTGTAGAAGTCTCTTATCAAGATGAAGTTTCCTTCCATCCCAGTTTGCCAAGGGCTTCTTTTTTTTTTAATTTGTAATCAGGAATGGATGTTAGATTTGTCAGATACTTTTTCTCCGTCTATTACAATGATTGTATAATTTTTTTAGTTTATTAACTTGGGTAAATTACATTGATTTTCAAATATTAAACCAATCTTGCAATCCTGAGATAAACCCCACTTCATAATGTAGCTAGCATCTTTTTATATATTGTTGGATTTGATATAGTAAAATTTTGTTTAGAATTTTGCATCTGTGCTCATGAGAGATATTGGTCTGTTGCTTTCTTTTCTTGTAATGTCTTTGTCTAGTTTTGATAAAGCAAAAGTTGGCCTTAAAAATGAGTTGGGAAGTGTTCCCTTCTCTTCAATTCTCTGGTAGAGTTTGTGTAGAATTGGCATTATTTCTTCCTTAAATGTTTGGTAGAATTCACCAGTGAAGCATGTGCGTTTGAAGCTTTCTATGTGGGAAGGTTGTAAACTACACACTCTATTTCTTTAATAGTGCTATTTAAGTTACATATTTATTTTTGAGTAGTTTATGTCTTTAAGGACTCTGTCCATTTCATTTTGAATTGATTGACATGAATTAGTTTATAATATGCCCTTATTATCCTTTTAATATATGTAGAATTTGTATTGATGTCACCCCTCTCGTTTCTGTTATTGATAATTTGTGTCTTCTCTTGTCTTTTCTTGATCAATATGGCTAGAGGTATATCAATTTTATTTACCTTCTCTAAAAACTGTCTTTTCATTTCACTGACCTCTCTATTTTTCTGTTTTCCATTTTATTTCTGCCTTGATCTTTATTATGCTATTTCTTCTCCTTACTCAGTGATTAATTTTCTTTTTCTAGTTTCTTAAAAGTGGACGCTGGGGAAGCTGAACACTGTGTTAGCAACATCCCACATGTTGACATGTTTTCAATTTCAGTCAGTAAAAAAAAATAGTTCTTAATTTCCCTTTTGCTTTATTTTACCCACAGGGTTACTTAGAAATGTATTGTTTAGTTTCCAAATATTTGGAGATTTTTCAAATCTGTTAATTTCTAATTGAATTCCATTGTGGTCACAGAACATCTGTTGAATAACTGAAATCCTTTTAAATGTATTGAGTCTTGTTTTATATCCATGTATTCTGGTAATAGATGAGAATATGGTCTATTTTGGTAAATATTATGTGTCTACTTGAAAAAAAACGTGTATTCTGATTTTGGGTGGAGTGATCTATAAATATCAATTAGATCAAGTAGGTTGCTAGTGTTCAAGTCTGCTATATCTTTACTGATTTTTTATATTTTTTTTCTGTCAGTTATTGAGAGAGGGGTATTGAAATCTCCAACTATAATTGTGTATGTATTTGTTTCTCTTTGCCATTCTCCTTAATATATTTTGAAGTTCTTTTATCAGATGCATAAATATTTAGGTTATGTCTTTTTTATTAGTTGACATTTCTATCATGATGGAATAACCTCCTTTATCCTTGGTAATATTCTTTGCTGAAATTGACTTGTCTTATAGTAATATAACCACTCAAGGTCTATTTTGATTAGTGTTAGCATAGCATAATTTTTTCCATACTTTTCACCTATTTGTATCTTTCTGTTGAAGATCATTCTTGTAGACAGCATGTAGTTTTGGCTTGTGCTTTTTTATCTGGTGTGACAACTCTATCTTTTCATTAGGGTGATTATACCATTTATATTTAATGTAATTATTTATATGATTACATTTAAAGCTACTGTCTAATATTTTCTATGTGTCCCATCTGTTCTTTGTTTCGTTTTTTTTCTTCTTTTTCTTCCTGCTTTTGGATTGACTGAGTACATTTTATTATTTTATTTGTTGACTAGTTACAACTCAGATTTCGTTATTTTAGTAGTTGCTTAATGGTTTGTAGTGTTCATCTTTAACTTATCACAGTCTATCTTCAAATTATATTATATGATTTCGTGATTGGTATAAGAACCTTACAATACATAGTATACTTCCATTTTTCCCCTCCTGGCCTTTGTGCTATTGTTTTCATACATTTTACTTTTTTTTTTTTTTAAATAAAGATTTCATTTATTTATTTGATAGAGAGAGACAGCCAGAGAGGGAACACAAGCAGGGGGAGTGGGAGAGGGAGAAGCTGGCTTCCCGCTGAGCAGGGAGCCCGATGCGGGGCTTGATCCCAGGTCCCTGGGATCATGACCTGAGCCGAAGGCAGACGCTTAACGACTGAGCCACCCAGGCGCCCCTACTTTTACCTATAAACATCACACCATATTATGTTTTTTGTTTAACCAATAAGTTAACTCTCTTATTGAAGTATAGTTGATGTAATATTAAATTAGTTTCAGATGTACAACATAGTGATTCAACAATTATATACATTTTGAAATGCTCACCACAATAAGTGTATTACAGTATTATTGACTGTATTCCCTACATTATACTTTTCATCCAGTGACTGATTTATTTTATAACTGGAAGTTTGTACCTCTTAATCCTTTTCACCTATTTTGACCATATCCCCACCCTCTCTGCTTTAGCAACCACCAGTTTGTTCTCCATATTTATGAGTGTGTTTCTCTCTTTTTTGTTGTTGTTGTTTGTTCATTTGTCTTCTTTTAAAGATTCTACATATAAGTGAAATCACATTGTATTTGGATATTTAAATAGTAAGAAAAATCTTATATATTTACCTATGTAGTTACCAGTTCTACTGTTCCTCATTCTTTTATGTGGATCCACATTTCCATCTGGTATCATTTTCCTTCCGCTTAAAAATATTTCCTTTAGCATTTCTACGGTGTAAGTCTACTAGTGATGAATTCTTTCAGCTTTTGCATGTCTCAGATAGTCTTTGTTTTGCTTTTGTTTTTGAAAGATCTGAATATAGAATATTAGCTTGATAGTTGTTGGGTCCCCTCTCCTCCTCACTGCTTTAAAGACTGAGTTCCATTATTTCCAACAAGAAATATGTTGTCATTATTACCTTTGTTTCTCTATATGTTGTGTGTGTTTTTTTTTTCCTTTGGCTGCTTTTAAGATGTTCTCTTTATTGATGGTTTTGAGCAGTTTGATTATGATGTGCCTTCATGTAGTTTTGTCCATGTTTCTTTTTTTTTTTTTTAAGATTTTTATTTATTTATTTGACAGAGAGAGACACAGCGAGAGAGGGAACACAGCAGGGGGAGTGGGAAAGGGAGAAGCAGGTTTCCCGCCAAACAGGGAGCCCGATGCAGGGCTCGATCCCAGGACCCTGGGATCATGACCTGAGCCGAAGGCAGACGCTTAACGACTGAGCCACCGAGGCGCCCCCATTGTCCATGTTTCTTGTGCTTAGAGTTTATTGACCTTCTTGGATTTGTGGGTTTATTGGGTTTGCCTGTTTGGAAAATTTTAGGCTATTATTTTTTCAAAATTTCTTATATTTCCTCTCCTTCATTCACTCTAAGTACACATATATGAGGCCACTTGAAGTTGTTGTACAACTCACTGAGTTAAGTAGAGGCATGGGTTTTTTAGTCTGGGTTTTTTTAACATATGAAATACAGTTATAACTTTTTTAAAAAGATTTATTTATTTGAGAGAGAGAGAGCATGAGCGGGTGGGGCAGAGGGAGAGGGAGAGAGGATCTCAAGCAGACTCCACGCTGAGCTAGGAGCCCAGTGTGGGGCTTGATCTCATGACCCTGAGATCATGACCTGAGCTGAAACCAAGAGTCAGATGTTTAAATGATTGCGCCACCCAGGCACCCCAGTTACAGCAACTTTTTAAATGTCCTTGTCTGCTAATTGTAATATCTGTGTAGATTATGGGTCAGTTTTGATTGATTGCTTTCTATCTTCAGTATGGGTCATATTTCAGACTTATTCAGACTCTTCTTAGAAATCTACCCTCTCCCTGTGTGCTCTCAACCCAAAGTGAGACTTTTGGGTTGGAAGGAGATACTTCTGAACTAAACTACAGATCAGTGTCACCCAGTTCTCATCTTTATCTTATTCTAGGCATACCATACCCCCTACCATCCTTACCTTTCTGTTGGACACCTCTGTCCTTGTATTTATTTACAATATTCAAGAGCAGCAATTGGCCAACTGGTCCCTACCCAAACATCCAGGCCATATGCCTCAAGAATTCCTTTTTGCACAGCCCTGTGATGCCCTTGGCATGCCTACTCAAGTAACTCCTTTAGCACTAATTTAATTCTCTGTTTTTCCATTTATAGGATTTTACCTGGCCATATGGCCTGCTGTCTCTGCCAATTCAAAAATAATATTGAGGTTGTCTGCAAGACAGTCAAGCTGCATTGCGACAGTGAATGTCTGACAAATGCCACACATTGTGGTGAGTCTGAATTGCCTCATGATAAATTTTTTAATTTTTCTTTTATTTATGTTTTTTTATTTTTAAGCAACAATGATAAAATTTTTAACTAATGATGTCATTGCATTATTTTTATTCATTCAGAGTCAAATCCCTAAATCTCTCTTTTTTAAAAAAAGATTTATTTATTTATTTGAGAGAGAGAG
>NW_022591459.1:0-6520 GCF_004348235.1 Phoca vitulina
CATTCCCACCAACTGTGCACAGGTGTTCCCTCACCGACTCTTGTTATTTTTTGTCTTTTTGATGATAGCCATTCTAAAAGGTGTGAGGTGATATCTGCTTGTGGTTTTGGTTTGCATTTTCCTGACAATTAGGGATGTGGAATACCTTTGTTATATCTATAGGCCATTAGTATGTCTTCTCTGGGAAAATATCTATTCAGTGCCTCTGTCCTTTTCAAAAAATGGTATTGTTTGTTTTTATGCTCCAGAGGTGCATGAGTTCCTTGTATATTTTGGATATTAACCCCTATCATGTAGAAGATGTGTAAGTATTTTCTCCCATTCTGTAGGCTGACTTTTTATTTTGTTGATTGCTTTTTTATTGTGCAGAAGCTTTTTGTTCAATGTAGTCCCACTTACTAATTTTTTGCTTTTGTTGCTAGTGCTTTTAGTGTCCTATTCTGGCTCTGGATTGAAATTTGGATCACAATGAGTAGGCTGTGTTTGTAGAGAGGATAATGCTAGAACACCCTCATTTGGTAACTGTCAAAGTGTCCAATGTCATGAATCTTTTCCTCTATGTTGTCTTCTAGGAGTTATACAATTTCAGGTCTTATGTTTACATCTCAATCCATTTCAAGGTAATTTTTGTGAGCTGTGTATATAGAGTTCCAATTTCATTTCTCTGCATGTACTTACCTAGTTTTCTTGGGACCATGTATTAAAGAGACTATGTTTCCCCATGAATATTCTCTACTTTGTCAAATGTTTGTTTATCTGATAACTAATGAACACTACATCTTAAACTAATGATGTACTATATGTTGGCTAATTGAATTTAAATAAAAAATGTTAGTTGTATATTGGTGGGTTTATGTCTGGGCTCTTCATTCAGTTCCTTTGGTGTATGTGTCTATTTGTTCAGTGAGTACTATACTGTTCTGATCACTAGAGCTTTATAACATAGTTTGAATCAGGAAATGGGATGCCTCCAGTTTTGTTCTTCTTTGTCAGGGTGGCTTTCATGATTGGGGACTTTTTTGGATCCATACAGATTTTAGATTTGCTTTGTCTATATCTGTAAAAAATACCACTCAAATTTGATAGGGATTTCACTGAATCTATAGATGGTTTTGAGTGGTGTGGACATTTTAGCAGAATTAATTGTTTCAATTCATGAATACAGGATATCTTAATTCTTCTTCAATTTCTTTCATCAAAATCTTGTAGTTTTCAGAATACAGGTCATTTGCCTCCTTGGTTCAATTTATTCCTAAGTGTTTTCTTGTTTTTGATGCTATTGTGAATGGGATTTTAAAAGTCTTTTCACATATTTTTTCTTATTGAATAAAAAGGCAACTCATTTCTTTATGTTGAGTTTCTGTTTTGCAACTTTACTAAAACTTTGTTGATGAGTTCTAATAGTTTTTTGGTGGTATCTAGGATCTTCTCTGTAAGATTATATATGTCATTTCCAAGCAAACACAATTATACTTCTTTTTTTAATGTTTGGATGCCATTTATTTCTTTTGAGCCTGATTGCTCAGGCTGGCACTTCCAGTTCTGTGTTCTGTAAGAGTAGTGAGGGTGGGCATCCTTGTCTTGCTTCTGATCTCAGAGAAAAAGCTTCCAACATTTTGCCATTGAGTGTTAGCCATGGGTTTGTCATATATGGCCTCTATTATGTTGAGGTCATTCCTTCTTCACTATTTTGTTGATTATGTTTACCATGAGAAGATGTATTTTGTTAACTGCCTTCCTGCATCTATTTAATCATGTGATTTTTATCTTTCATTGTACTATGTGGTTTATCACATTTATTGATCTGTGTATGTTGCTCATCCTGTATCCCTTCTATACATCCCTCTTGATCATGGTGTATGAACCTTTTAATGTGCTCCTCAATTTGGTTTGCCGATACTTGGTTGAGAAATTTTGCATCTGTATTCATTAGGGATATAGGCCTATAGGTTTCATTCATTCTTTTTTTTTCTTTGTAGTATTTACCTGTGTTTGGTGTCAGGATACTACTAATCTTATAAAATGAGTTTGGGAATGTCTACTTTTCATTTTTTTTTTTTTGAAGAATTTGAGAATTGGTGCTAGTTTTTTTTGTAAATGTTTGAGAGTGAAGAAGTAGCTATACTAATATTAGACAAAATAGACTTTAAACCAAAAATGATAACAAGAGACAAAAAACTTCATACAAAGGGATCATTTCATCAGGGAGATATAACTGTGGTAAATATATGGGCATTCAATCACGTAAATATATTAAGCAAATGCTAACAGATGAAGGGAGAAATAGACAACAATATAATAATCATAGGGACTTCAATATTCTAATATTAACTGGATGAATCATTCTGACAAAAAAATATATAAGGAAATATTGGATTTGAGCAATACTTTAGACTAAAAAATTTAACAGAAGTATATGGAACACTTCATCCAACAGCAGTGGAATACACATTCTTGACAAGCACAACAGGAACATTGTCCAGGAGAGATCACAAGGTAATTTACAAAACAAGACAGCAAATTTAAGAAGATTGAACTCATGCAAGTATCTTTTTTTTTATCACAATGGTATGAGATTAAAAATCAATAATAAAAGGAAAGCTGAAACATTTCCAAATACGTAAAAATTAAATAACATCCCCCACCCCAAAACCAATGGGTCAGAGAGGACATCAAAGAGAAATCAAGAAATATCTTGAAAAAATGAAAAGACAAAGAGTACTGACCAAAATTTATGGGATGCCGCAAAAGCAATCTAAGGGGAAAGTTTACCACAATAAAAGCCTACATTAGGAAAATAATTCTCAAATAAATAACCTAACTTCACTCCTGTAAGAGCTAGTAAAAAACAAAGCTCAAATTTAGCAGAAGGAAGGAAAGCACAAAGATCAGAACAGAAATATATGAAATAAAGACCAGAAAAACAACAGTGAATCAATCTGGAAGGAAGACGAGATGAGAACTCACTGTACAAATGATCTTTGATTGAGGTCTTCAAAGGAAAGCCAGGTAGAGTGCATTCTCATTGGCTAAATATCATGGATATCAAAAACAGTTTAGATTCTACTCATTCAGTATATTGGAAAGAAGTCATATAGATCATTTGGAATATAAAGCCAGATCGAGTGTGAAAAGCACACAAATCTTAATGTATTTAGTATCATAGTATATGTTAATATCTTATTGGCTCATTCCCAATGTTTTTAAAGTAAATAGTTTGACACTTCACAGATCTGAAACATAAACACAGATTGCACACTTGTAAGACCTAGCACCTAGATTTGGTTTGAGCTAGAGGAGAAAATACTGACATTTTTTCACTTCTCTCGTGAATTGGTAGTCAGCTAATCTGGACTTCAGATTTCTCTTTCATCTAGAAGTTACTCTAAGGAAATAGCAAACTCACCCATAGACATCAGTTCTGCAGACAACACCAACACCTTTTTGGGTCTGCGGAATCAGGAGCAATGGGAAAAACCTCAGCTCATCTTAGGAGCATTTGAATGGGTGTTAGGATATCAACATGGCATCTTCTTCCAAGGAAGAATATCAAAGATTACAGATATCCAACTACCTCTTGGAAGAAGAAAGTTGGCCTTCGAAGGATCAATACATTTCTATGACTCAAAGAGATTGGCATATTGATGGCAAAGTGAATGTCTGCTGATGAAAGCTCATGACTGCTGGTCCCCCATGAATGCTAATGCACTCAGTGATTGCCAAGTGGTGTGTGGTCATGGAATTGTAGAAAAGTGCTGGGGGTGTGGGGCACCTGGGTGGCTCACTCAGTTAAGCGTCTGCCTTTGGCTCAGGTCATGATCTTGGGGTCCTGGGATTGAGCCCCACATTGGTCTCTCTGCTCAGTGGGGGCCTGCTTCTCCCTTTCCCTGCTGCTCCCCCACTTGTGCTCTCTCTCAATCTGTCAAATAAATAAATAAAATCTTAAAAAAAGAAAAAGAAAAAAGAAAAGTGTTAGGGGATGAAACAGAACAGACTCCTTAGAATAAACCCAGGTTCATGTATTTAAAATATGCCAACCTTGGACAGGATAATCCTTGAAAATGGTGAATGTCAAAATTACTCCTCACTCAGACTCTGTTAAAGGCAGTACCAATTATCTTTAAAATTACTTAGTGGGGCAGGGGGTGTGCCTGGGTGGCTCAGTTGGTTAAGCATCTGCCTTCAGCTCAGGTCATGATCCTAGAGTCCTGGGATTGGGTCCCTTGTTGAGCTCCTTTCTCAGCAGGGAGCCTGCTTCTCCCTCTCTCTGCCTGCCACTCCCCCAGCTTGTGCTCTCTCTCAAAAATAAATAAATAAAATCTTTTAAAAAAATTATTCTTAGGGAGAGGAGGCAAGATGGTGGAGGAATAGAGGACCCTGTCTTAACTGGTCCCCTGAATTTAGCTGGATATCTACCAAACCATTTTGAATAGTCATGAAATCAGCCTGAGATGTAAGAATATTTATCTGGATCTCTACAGGCAGAAAGGTTACTGCTTTTTGCAGGGTAGGATGTTTGGGGTCATGAATCTGCGGGGAGATATTGGAAGATAAACAGAAGGGGGATGGAGTCTCCATAAGCTGGCTTCTGGAAAGTGATAACACTGGAACGCAAAACTATAACCCTTAGAAACCTGCTCTAGTGAGAGACATCCTTCTCTGAAAGGGGATCTGGAAATGAAAAGGCAGAATTCTAGGTAGAGCATTGTGGTCTCGGGATAAGAGAAGTCTCAGAGCCAAAGGGGCTTCCTGACCCAGTAGGGTCCCCGAGCAGAAGAGCCAGAAAGCAGGTTATGGTCAGCAAGCCCAGGAAGGAACTCTCAGCTCAGATCGCCAGAAATCGCAAGCCGGGTGGTGGATAATCGCTCTTCTCTTGGGCAGCCTGAAAAAAATCTGGAACCTGCACCCTTGACAGGGCAAAAATTCAGAGCAGTAGCAGCCCTGAAAGGGCTTTGGAGTGGTGCCCAGACATGATCCAGGAGCTTCGGGTGCATGTGAGAGCCCGAGGCTGCTCGTGGTTTTAGAATCACAAGGGGCATGGCACTCCTGGGTCCCTGAGACTACCTCTGAGAGAGTTGCTCTGGGTGCACACTGATGTCAGCAACACATACAAAAGTGGAGACTGTTTGTCCTGGAGGGTTTATGAAAGGGTAGACTGTGAATTTTCTGCTCTGGGCCAGAGGTTTGGCTGCAGCCATTTTTGCTTTGATCCTCTGAAGAGGAGTGGAAAGCCTCCAGGGAACAAAAGCCACACAGAAGAAGGTTTCCACTGAGCCTGTCCTCCTGAAGGGGAGCGGACGGGGCGCAAGTCAGCACAGGCAGAGTTACCTGAGAAACAGCGCCGCAGGCCCCTTCCCCCCAGAAGACACGCTGGAAGAACAGCTGGATGACAATCCTATGGATCCCATAAGACTGTAAAATCCCAACACCAGGGGAAAATTATATATTGAGTTCCAGGTGTGGCCTCATGACTTGTTTATTTTTTGGATACAATTTTCCTTTTCTTTTTTTTTCTTCTTCTTATGCCTTTTCTCTGTTTTTTGCTTTTTTTTTTTTTCCTTTTTACCTTCTAATTTCAACTAGATGTTTATTATATAAACTTTTTTTAGTGGTAACTTTTTATCTTGTATTTTTTCACACCTATATTTTTTATAGATATATGCTTTATTGTAGTCCTTTTTTCACTATTCAATTTTACATATATATATATATATATATATACACACACACACACACAACTTTTACTTTCCTTGTAATTTTGGGACATAGTGTCCTCTACCACACAGATCAAAATACACCCAGGAACAACTGAAATACCCTGCTTTATCCACACTGAAAGATTATAGGTGCCCTTCCCCTCCCTCCACTTTTCAAAAAATTTTTTAATTTTTTAAATTTTATTCTTGTGTTTCATTTTGGCTTTGTTTTTTTGGTGGTAGCTTCTGACCACTCCAGATTTTGTTAGGGTGCATCTTGCTTGGGTCGTGGTTGATATTTTGGACTCCACTCATTCATTCAACCATCACTTGGAAGAATGACTAGGAGGAGGAACTCGCAACAAAGAAAATGTCCTCTGCCACAGAACTAATGGATATGGATATAAGCAAGATGTCAAGGATAGAATTCAGGATAGCAATCATAAAGTTAATAGGTAGGCTTGAAAAAAGCATTAGTGACAATATAGAATCTCTAAGAGCTGGAATGAGATCTAATCAGGCCAAACTAAAAAAATGTTATGAATGAGATGCAGTCTAAACTGGATACTCTAAACTCCAGGATAAATGAGGCAGAAGAGAGAATCAGTGATCTAGAAGATAAGCTGATGTAAATGAAGGAAGTTGAGGGAAAGAAAGATAGGGGCAGTAGTAGCCCATGAAAATAGACTTAGAGAGATTAATGATGCCATGAAATGTTCCAACGTCAGAATTATTAGGATTCCCGATGGGATGGGGGGGGGGGCTAGGAGGTATATTTGAACAAATCATAGCTAAGAACTTCCCTAATCTGGGGAGGGAAACAA
>NW_022591460.1:0-4730 GCF_004348235.1 Phoca vitulina
AACTCACTCAGATTGTCTTCACAAACTTTCGTATTTATAGTCAAAGTGTCTCCTTGTCACAGTTGCTTCTTCATATATTTTAGTGATAAGCCCCCAGTGGGGGCCCCTCAACAGATGAACTATTGAGTTCTTATGGGTGAGAGCAGATGAAATGATGACATCCTGATGCAGTTTCATTTTTATATCAAAACAGCTTTTTGTCTTTGTCATAAGCATGTGGATTGAAACAACTTCAGTTAAGTCATAAACAAGTGGATTTGAGATACTATCAAATGAATACAGAATCATCGACCTTGTGATTTCAAATCATTCACACACTAATTAATCCCAATGTCCTAATTCCCTGTACAGATCTAAGTTTATAAATGTCAGCCTACCCTGTGATTCTACATCATCTACAATCTTAAATGCAATTGTATTTTAGGAGGTTTTTGTTTTCTTTTGTTTTTTTTGCCACATATTTTTTTTACAGCAGTGTTTAATGACCAATTTAAGGAACTGTATTTCTAATGTTAACAAAAGAATACCAAAGAACTCTTTTCTATAATACATATCTGATCGCCAAACCACCGGAAGTTAAACTTTTTAAACCATTCAGTTAAGCTTCTTTGACATTTGTGTTTCCATGTAAAAGCCATTTTTGTAAAGCTCCAGGGGGTACAAGCTTGCATAACACTATTAAGCACACTTTCAGTTGACATAACATCAGAATACAAGACTGTCATTATTTTAGAGAATGCGTGTTTCTTGTTCTCTTTTGGATTCTACGAAGTTATTTTGACTTTGTTAGTCTCATCTTCCAGATGTTCTTTTACTTAAGTTTTCTAATGTATTATTTTCATTTATTAAATTAATTTGAGGAAGCTAAATGTGAAATATTTTACTGTCTTCTGTTGTCACATTATGTGTTCTATTTTTATATATCTCGTCATATTGCGTTCCTTATTTTTCCCTGGACTCCAGTAGGTTAGAGTGAGGTTTAGCTTAGAGCATACTATCATGGTCCAATTTCTCATACCATATATATGTGTGTGTGTGTATATATATATATATATATGTATATAATTGGTTGAGGAGGTATCAAGGCCATAGTTGTTGGTGCTTGTATCATTGCTATATCCAAAGATCTAAGAGTGGTATTTTGTTTCCATTTCACTAACATATTCTTTTTTTTTATTTAAAGATTTTATTAGAGAGAGAGAGAGAGCAAGAGCGTGCACAAACAGGGGAAAGGGCAGAGGGAGAGGCAGAAACAGAAACCCCGCTGAACAGGGAGCCTGACCTGGGGCTTGATCCCGGGACTCTGGTATCATGACCTGAGCTGAAGGCAGATGCTTAACCTACTGAGCCACCCAGGTGCCCCACCACTATCATATTCTTAAGAACATGTTTTCTTTGCAACATAAGGGGACTTCCTGTGGCCTGAAGCCTCCATTTTCCCTTTTGATTTTGGGGAACCACAAAAGTGTGGTAACCCAGTGTCATGTCCTTTAAGTTCTAATGTTCTAATTTCACATTTACCGAAGAATCATAGTCATTAGGATGTGTGTTATTTTACTTCTGACTGGGCTATTATCTTAGGTGGCCAATATTGCCCCTGAGATTAGAGCTATTCTAAGACTGTTCCAAATATCAATTGTAACTGCAACAATTGATAAGCTATGCTGGAGGAACATTTTTATGTCATTTTTTTTTTTTTTAGTATTTTTTTATTTTAGCATTTTATCCAACGGCTTTAGGTAGAATTTCCATTGCTCTATTTACTTCTGTATGAAATTTATTCATGTTTTGTAATATATTGCTAATTTTATCCATCTGTGTACCCCAAAAAGCTGCCATTGTATGAATGTTAAATTAAGATTGAATTGATTTCAATTTTTTAAAAATTTAATGTGATTTGACAAATTTGGTATTGAGAAAAAGTGGCTACCATTGCTCTTCCAATTAAACAACCTCCCATTCCAGCATGGAACTATATGAGTTTCCTTCCTTTTAGTAAGTCTGTTTTTGGCATAGGTTACAGATTGGGCGTAAACAAAGATGGATAAAACTGAGCGCAATTTGGGGATCTATATCTGACTTTAAAGTCCTGCATATAAAATTTCACGGATAGACTACTATTGTAGGTTCCAAATGACCACAAGAGGTTTTATAGCATGGGTTCTCATATTTTTGAGGTAATAAGGTATTGTATGAGATGGAAGCCTGATGTATACCACCAAGGAGAGTGGTGATATTTGTTCAGGTTTTATGTTCCATTATCCTTCTTGTTTATGGTTATGTTTCGAATCGGTTTCCTCTGTAGTCATGAATCGTGTTTAAGTTAGATTTTAGGAATCATCGCCCCTTTGGTTTTCCTAATGAGTTTGTCTACCTCGTCTTTAAACCCAGATACTTCAGAGTTGTCCTTCTGATATGCAAAGACATGTGTGGTGAAATGCATATGACAGCCAATGCTATTTTCTGCCATTATTTCCTTACCCCATATTCCTTCTTTCCTATTTTCCAGTCATTTTCCTACCATGTTCTTGATCAAAAAGCTATTGTCTTATCTATGCTCATGAGTCTGAGAAAAGATATACCTCATTGTGATTTTTCTTAGCTTGTTCAGTTGCCATTTCTTCTTTTTTTTTTTTTTTTGGCTCTTAGGTCAGCATATTGTGCTAATTTTCCTGAACCTGATCCTGTCAGGATTAGACAATCATTAGTCCTCAAGACTATAGCCTGACAGTGCCCTCTGATGGTGTCATGAAGTCTGATCCATCTGTAAATCACACATGGTTGTATGAGGTGGACCAGAATGGTTCTTGTTGCCCAACTGCTCAAACTCACCCCTTGGAAAGACTCACCCCTTTGAAATCCTAGCATATTCACTATTGGCATTGCTGAGATTCCTTAGTTCATTTTGCAGGTCAACCATCCATCCCTGTCCCACTAGGAAATATACCATTTCCATATTAGGACTTTATGGTCAGGGTTGTTACCCTCTGTCAGGGGTCTGTTTTACCCACTTCAGAATAGGCTATTAGAACTTAAATATAATTGGTTTATTTTTTGTTAGTGGCTCTATTTTGTAGGTCCTCACAGAGTGCCCAGGTGAGCTTTTCAGTTGGTTGGTATCTGTTCTCAGACCATGGGAAATTACTTTTTTCTTTCTTTCTTTTCTTTCTTTCCCCAATTGGGTAGAATTTGGGGTCCTTAGGTATTTGAGTCCACAGTGACCATGCTGCAAACCCTTTTGAGTATAAACACTCTAGTTTATATTTAGAGTCCTCATTAGCTGATGTCAATGTATTAAGAGTTCTGATGGCACCTTTTAAGTAAGTAAAGGCTGCCTCTTGAGTCTCTGTCCTAAATTCCCTTTTCTTCCTAGTTATTGATATAATCTCCATATGTGGTATGAACTATTTCCAATATCAAACATTTTTATCATTTTATCAGCTGCTGCTTTTGTGGGAGGAATGGTATGCAATCTATCTGGTTTTTGACTGGATTTGGTATTTTTCTACCTTCAGAGGACCAAATTATATCTAGAAATTTTACTGTAGTGTGGGGTTCTTGGTCCTTGGGTTGATTATCTGTCCTCTGAGGGTAAGGGATTCACTTAACTAATTTTAACCGTAAGTCTGTTCATCCAAGTGATCACCATAAATAAGGATACCATCAACATAGGAAATAATAGTTTGTATGTATGCTGTGTTTTCCTGGAAGGCCTGGCTGTCTTGTGTTTGAAGGTTTGAGCTATTACTGGGCTATTAAAATATCCTTGTGGCAACCTAGTAAGTGGATATTTTTGACCTTCCCATGTGAATGTAGTCATGGGTTGGGTCTCCTCATCAACTGGAATAGCAAAGAATGTGTCATGTAAGTCTATCACCATATAATAAGTTCCATATCAAATGGTGATATTGCTAATGATAGTGCCTATGTATGGGAATGCTTCCTTGATTTTGGGAGAATGTGTGTTTAAATTCCAATACTCTATTAAAAAGCCACATGGGTTATTACATGGTAAAAGAATAGGCACAATAATTTGTTCCTTTACAAATTACTGAGTTTCTTCCTTAATTTGAGTATGTCCTCTCTTCATATTTTATTGGGGTATGTTTGTTATTTTAGATGGGACAGGCAGTTTAATTGCAGTCCATTTTGCCACAGCCAAATTAGTTTTAGGAATTGTTACATCCTTATTTGTTATGTGGCATCTTACTACATCCATTCGAACAATGTTTTCTGAGTTGGGATCTAGAAGGCATGTAGTCTGAATTGATGGTCTTTCAGTTTTTTGGAATCTATGTACTTCATGTCTCTGGGTTAATTTCTTCCTAATCCTTCAGTTAGTCCCTTTTTATTATTAAAGTTTTCTAAATTAGTAGTAAAGTAATAAATATAAATTACTGTTTATATTATTGTTACTTGGAACCCTGTATCTTACAACACATTAGTGTATGTAGTCATTTTATTACAAAAGGGATTTCTGTTGATATGGCCAGTGGAACATAAATGAGCAACTGTTTCTGGCTTGGGCCAAGAGGCAGAGACTGTGGCGTCCCAGTGGAAGGCTCATGGGGCTTTCTCTTCTTTGCCTATCAGGGGCTTATCTATTATTGGGATTGAAATTTTATAAGAGGGTTAGTATTTACAGTAACTGGGTTAGTGGGTGTGTATGTGGGCTTATTTTCTGTAGGTCTGTTTCCTCTAAAAGATTGGTTGTTTTTTTTTTTTTTTTT
>NW_022591460.1:4830-6519 GCF_004348235.1 Phoca vitulina
AGGTGCCCAGATTGGTTGTTTCTATTTCTCTGCCACTGTAAGTAGTTTCTGGGCTTTCTATTTGGGTTTCTATTTTTATCATTTGGATTAAAGGTTAGTGGTCTAAGTTGCTTATGCAGTCAAAAGGGTTTTACAGATTTGGTCTGTGTGGTGTGTTTCAACTGGGTCTATTTACATTAGATATAGGCCTATTTGTCCAAATAAATGAGCATTAAAGCTATAGTTTTTTATGTTATCCTCAGCTGCTCTTATCAAATCAGTGACTCTCCTATGTTTCTGGTGTCTGTAAGTACTGTAAATAATACTGTTCTATCCTGTGGGGGCACAGCTTTTAGACTGACCTTTTGAATTTGTTCTGTTGCTTCCTTATGAAGCACTTAAGGTGTCTGTCCCCTCTCATAAATCATAGATAATAGTCCTGATTTCATTATTAGTAGCTTTTCCTGCTGTTTTTCATAGAGATGTTTTAAGGGATAATACTTACAGGCCATCTGAATCTCTGGGTTGCTGGTACCCAGTCAAACAAATATCTTTTTTTTATTAACATTTCTCCAAATGCTCTAAGGTGTTGATTAAATTTAGCATCAGTGGTAATGGGTCCAAGTTTTATAACCTCTCCTCCTGTGAAGATCAGGTTATGCCCTCCTTTGGGCCATAAATCTGAGAGCCACTGGGTATCTGAGTCCATATCAGTTTGTTAGAATTCCGTTCTAATTTTTGTCATTTCTTATTTCATATAAGCTCTCTTTAGTAACTCTGATTGGGCCCATATTGTCTATTTTCATGGGCCTACCTTCTAGTAAGTTAAAGTTTCCAGGGCCAGTTAGATTAAAATAATTGTCATCCTCAGGTTGTAGATTGGTGCCTTTAGGAACAAATAGATCTGGATTTCTTCCTACTCTGGAGATTATTTTCTGTACTAGCACTTTTCCTTTCTGCCTATTAGCATCTTTGTTACTTAATGCTTCTAATAAGAGTGCAAGAATTTCTTCCTTATTTACTCTTTTTAATATAGGATATAACTAACTGGGGTAGGTAATAAGGCCAACATCTGAAATTTCCTTAATTTTAAGTTTTGTTAGGACTGAATCTTCAGTAGGTCTCCAGGGATCCTCAGAAGTTAATATATAATCCACTCTACCCCTAAACCATTGCTTGAATAATTTTGGTAGGGTTAATGGGCAAGGTATATTTGCTATTGTCCTCCTGCCTTTCACAACAGTGTTCAAAATGTTTTATTATAGAGACATTTAATAGAACATTCCAAGTGGTTTATAATATGGTAGAGCAACATTAAGATAATTATTGTGGCCAGTGTTAGAATCCAGACTATAATGGCTGTATCGATATTGTCTATTCATAGGCTATTTATAATTTCAGTAGGATGCCATAGATGGTAAATAGTATATTAAGTTTGAAGTTTATTAATCTAGTAGTGGGCTTTGTCAAAGTTGGGTCAATTATAAATTTAGTATAATTTATCAGCATGTATTTCAAATTTGGCATGGATTATGATATATCCCATAGCACCAACCAATTTTAATTATTATTACTTTGGGCCAGGTTGCCAACTATGCCAATTGTTCTGTTTTGGGAGGGCAAATTAATAGTCAGAGACTGAGTTTGTCTTTGCCAGCAATTTATTTAACACAGGTTCACTGTGAGAATTTCACAAGCCAGAGTCCTACA
>NW_022591461.1:0-6518 GCF_004348235.1 Phoca vitulina
GATTCTGGCTGGGGATTCTCTGGGCCTCAGATGCGGCCGCCCTCGGGCTCCTCCCGGGGCGAAGGTGATACGAGCCAGGGCAGCTCCGAGGCCTGCCCCGCCCCCCCCCCCCCCCCCCCCCCCCCCAGTTCCTGGGGCGGCTCTGCTCCCCGGAGAAGCCGCCTTAGGACCGGACATGATGGAAACACGCTCGGGAGAAAAATCTGGTCACAAGTTCTGAAGCACCGCATAGCCAGTGAAAATGTTCGCCGCCAAATCTCTCTTAGTTTTGGAACTTCCACCGGTTTACAAAGGACTGTAAACTACAACTGGTTTTCTTTTTTTTTTTAAAAGGTTTTTATTTATTTGACAGAGAGATAGCACAAGTAGGCAGAGTGGCAGTCAGAGGGAGAGAGAAGCAGACTTCCTGCTGAACGGGGAGCCCGACGTGGGGCTCGATCCCAGGACCCTGGGATCATGACCTGAGCTGAAGGCAGCTGCTTAACCAACTGAGCCACCCAGGCGCCTCCTATAACTGGTTTTCAAGGGCTCCCTTTGAGGTTCTGAAAAGCAAGCGGGTGAGGGCCCGAAGGCGGGAGGGGAGAAACGGGAAAGCGGAGACTGGAGGAGAAAGGAGATGGGAAGGGGAAGGGGCGGGATCCGAGGGCGGGGAGCCGGGCGTTCGCCGCTCCGGGTCAGTTGCCGCTTCTGGCTCACTCTGGAGCGCTCCTGCGTTTGGATTGAATCTCGTTGATCTCACCCCACCCCGCCCCCCGAGAAGTTTGAAGAACGTGTGTGCCTGGCGTTTTCAGTAGTTGTGGAATCGGAGTAGGAGGGTAAATAGACCTGCAAGTTATTGGGAACCAAGTTAGGACCTTGTTGAATTCCTTGGCGTTAACTGGCAAGTAGCCTTTCCCTCCCTTCTCTCCCCTTGCAAGACGACTGCCGGCAGGACAGGCTTGGAGAGGGTCGAGGCACCCAAGACCATGAAGATTGCCAGGGACTAGTTCTTTGCTGGACATGTAGTGGCTGAGCAGACTGTGCCCTTCCAGAGCGTGGAGTCTGGGGGTCTGGCCAGGAGACTGAGCAAGGGGACCAGTCAGGGTTAATCAATAGGCTTTCTGCAAAGCATCGCAGACATTCCTTTTTGACCTCCGCCTTCTTTACTGGAGCGATTCTTTTAATGGAACTGCATTTATCCATAGATTTTAGTACCCTTATCTGGCCAACTATAGCCTCCTCACTCCCTACCAAGACCTGAGCTCCAGACTTTGCTTCACGGGAAAGATACCCTTCTTTTATTTTCCCACCTGAACTGCTCTAGTTCAAGCCCACTGTCTGCCTGGTGACCAGGACAGTCCCTCACTGGTCCCCTCAGGTTAGGAAGGGCAGATGCTCCTCCACTCCCAGCCCCTCTGCAGCCCCATAGATATGTATGGCTTCAACCCATACAAGCATATCCAAGGCCTACATCTCTCAAAACTCCTTTCCACTCACCCTGGATCCATACTCTACTACATACATCCATTGCAGAGTGATATAGTTTTCTTCTTGTCCTTCTTGTTGCTTCCCAGCACCCCAGCATTTTTCTTTTTTGTTTTTGGAATTA
Organism: Phoca vitulina; assembly: GCF_004348235.1. Classification (NCBI taxonomy): domain Eukaryota; kingdom Metazoa; phylum Chordata; class Mammalia; order Carnivora; family Phocidae; genus Phoca; species Phoca vitulina. The sequence goes on from NW_022591461.1 coordinate 1,589, forward strand.
TTGCTCCTTTCTTGGATAATGTCTTCTTTGTACTGTTCATGAAGGTGCTCTGCCCTCATTTGGTCAAGGAGAGGGCATTGACCCAAGCTCAACCAATCACATCCAGTACTTCCCTGGAATATGAAAATAGAGGAGGGGGGATGACCAAAGAGTAAATAAACCTCAGATTTATCCACTTGAAAAAAGAGTCCCTGAAAACACTGGTCTTTTGTTCATGCTATTTGTAAGCTATGTGGCCCAACTGTGAATATAGAGCTTACATAGTTAAAATAATATAACAATTGACCCATGCAATTATGATACAAATATACTGGAGGATAAAGCAAGAGGAGGTGTGTTTGGGTGTGCAGGTGATAATAGAGGAGTATGTGAGAGATAATGCCTACAATTTGAAAATCAAGGAGTAGTAAAGGGGGGGTTGCTGTTTTCCTAAATAAACTTATGAGTATATATAACTTTGATAAAAATTTGTCCCAAACACAAAATAATTCCTTTACATATATGTACATATTATAAATTTAAAGTTTATTGTTTGTATATTGAATATAAATTTTTATGTAGTCATATTATTGGCTCTTTTCGTGGAAGAATTCTGGGTTTGGTGTCTTGCACAGAACATTTTCCCACTGTAGGTCTATAAAAATGTTAGCAAAAATAGGTTCAAACGAAATGGTAGGGAAGTACTATCCAATTTTGGCAAAACATTGGAGAAAAGAATATTCTCATAAAATGCGGGGAATATGACCTGCTACATTTTCTTTTCAGGGTAATTAGGCAGGAATTAGCAAAATTTGATCTGACAATTCCATTTTCAGGACTCTGGAGAGGAGACGAGTGATGACAGATATCTGTATAAGGCTGTTCCCTGCAGTAGTATGTGTGATAATAAATACTGGAGCCAACTGCATGACCATCAATTAGAGACTGTTTGAATAATGACTCATTTATATCAAGAAGGATCTTAACTAAAAATAACAAAGCAGGTAATGAAAATGCTGATGGCAATGGACTGGTAAGAGCTAATGTGTATTGAACATTTGCTTTGTGAGAGTCATTGGCTACATGCTTTCCCTACACATCCCATTTAAACTTTGGACAACCCAAATACTCCATTTTACTAATCTTACATATAAAATTGGAAGAAAAGTCTATAACTTTTTCGGACTGATTAAGTTTCCCACCCAGAGCCTGTGCCTTCATCGTGGGTGTGACCGGGGTTCTCTTGTTCTCCATTTTAGGGATTTACAATGTTCTGAATTCGCTAAACTGTAAACCAGCCTCTGAAAAGTAGGGGAAGATGTAAGGGCGGGTGTAGATTAGGTATGCTCTGGAGCTCCAAAACTTTTTCCTCAAAAGGGCACTCAATGCTGGTGGTGCCTGGGAAATAAAAGCATAAATTTGGTATTCCAAAGAGATACAGACTTTGAAAGCCAGCTTCGCCAGAAAAACAAGCGTCCCTGGGTGGGCTTGAACCACCAACCTTTCGGTTAACAGCCGAACGCGCTAACCGATTGCGCCACAGAGACACTTGGTAAAACTCTCTGTAAGCTGTTGGTCAATTGTATTATATACATAATGGTTTCATGTTCCTCAAAATCTAGTTATAATAGAAATGAATACTGGGGATATAAGGCACAACATGAGGGCTATGGTTAACCCTGCTGTATATATACTATATACTACAGTATATTTAAAAGTTGTTAGGTAGTTGTTATGAGTCATCAAAAGGAAAAAATACATTTTAAAATGTTTTTATCTATATGAGATGATGGATGTTCACCAAACTTGTGGTAATCATTTCACGATGTATGTAAGTCAAGTCATTACGCTGTGTATCTTATATAACGTTATAACTTATAAAGTTAAAACTTATTTCAATCTCAGTAAAACTGGGGGTGGGGGAAGTATATTATACATAATGGTCTCATCGTACAGAGGTACAGAGAAGTGTTCTTTGTGCCCAAGCTAGGGCACCCTCAACTCTTCTGTTTTGCCTAACCTCCCTCCCCGCTCCAGAAGCCTGAAGGCGCGGGAGACAGTTGAGGCCAAGAGTCGTGTGGTTACCTAAATTTGGGCGATGACTTGGAGCCCGAATAAGTGGAGAACTCCCAGGATCAAACATCAGGTGCCCGGGTGACAACCTCAGCCTCTTGGTTTGAAGTCATCCATTTCCAGTTCTTTGCTCCACTTCACCTGTCCTGCTCCTCGCGAGTCCCTCCAGATCTCGGGGCGGGCGGGCGCGCTGGCGCGCGCGCGCGTGAAGAACCAGAATCAGCTGTGCCTCCACCGCGCTAACCCCCTGGATGCCTCTAGATGTGATAACTCCATGGGGTCAGGGACCTTGGGTTTCCTCACAATGCAGCTCCCTCGCTTACAATATTGCCTGGCACTTAGTAGGCTCCCAATAAATGCTCCGTGAAGGAGTCCATTCCGCCGCAAGGGCCTGGAAGGGACAGGAAAGGCACCAAGAATTTCACCTTGAACTATTAATTTTAGTTCTGGAGAATCCCCTGAATGGGAAAACGTGAAAGCCGGCCATTTCTAAATATCTTTATACTGGAAACTGATTTAGAACCAGGTCAAGGTCCGGATCGTGGAAACATCGAGAGGACAGACACCACTTAGAACGTCACTGAGCTCCCCACCCAGGACAGTGCGGCGGCCTCAGCGTAGGGGACGCGGGTGGGCGCAGGGAGAAAGGTGACGAGGAGAGCTGAAGAGGAGAAGGAAGTGGGTGGGAGTGAGGGCATTCTGGAGTATGAGAAAGAAAGAGCAAAGGGAGGAGTGAAAAGAAAGCTGAGAGACACCAACACTAGCCACTGAAAGAAAAAAGTTAAAAAACGTTGAGGCTATTTAGGTCAGTTAATAGGTCTCAACCACAGCGCAGCAGGTTGTCGTTGGCCTGCGGTGATGGTACAGTGGTTAGTAGTCCGCGTTGCGACCCTAGTAACCTTGGCCTTAATACGACTTATGACGTTATCCAACTCGCTATTTTTCTCTTTAAACAACCCCCGACCCCAGTAAAGCCGGCGGTATGGTGCGATTTCCCGCTATGAAACTGGAGACTGCGAACAGTTGAATCAGGCTCTCGAGCTTCCACGTGGCGGAACTCCCAGCTTCAGCTCACGACAGGGAGCAGAGACCTGCCTAACTTGGGGGAAAGGCCGAAATTCGCCCTGAGGCTAGGTCTGCTGCGCATGCAGTGCCCACCCTCACCCCCGCCCCGAGAGGCGAGGCAGACCCGCTTTGAGGAAGGAAAGAGCGTACACCCGGAACCACTCACTTTAATTTATGGGTAAGACTGAAGAAAAGCACCCAGCATTGCCTTGGAAAGCTACTATTAGGTAGAAGACAAAAATCCCAGCTTTCACATCTAGCTTGTTCAGTCTGTAGTGTATGACTTCCGCTGATGTCTTAATTATCCTAGTGAAATGGACCTTTTCTTTTGGTACAAATTTTCCATAAATTTTAACGTATATGTAGATTTGTGTAGTCACCACCATAATTAGAATACATACAGTTTCATCTCACCAAAAACTTCTTTGTGCTATCTTGTTACTGTTAGAACTCGCAGCAAACATAAGCCCTTGCAATCACTGATCTGTTCACTATAGTTCTATGTTTCTGAGAATGTCGTAAGAAGCATATAGTACGCAGCCTTTTCAGACTGGCTTCTTTTACTCCGAATGGTGAAGTTGGGATTCCTTTAAGTTGTTGTGTACATCAACAGTTCCTTTTTATTGCAGAGTATTCCATCCAGTGGGTATACCACTGTTTTGTCTATGAGTTAACCCTTTGAACCATATTTGATGATTGTAGCTTCTGCTCTTACAAATATAGCAGCTATGAACATTCCTGTAGAGATTTTTGTATGAACATTAGTTTTCATTTCTTTAAGGCAAATTCCTGGCAACCCAAGTATGCTAGATCATATAGTACTTGTATGCTTAACTTTATGAGAAATTGCCTGGTTACTCCTTATCCCAGACACTTGGTACTGTCATTCTAGTAGGTGTGTAATGGTATTTCATTATGGTTTCAATTTGCATTTCCCTAATGTCTAATGATGTTCATATGCTTATATCCTCTAGGGAAGTCTGTTCATGTCTTTTGTCTATTTTTTCATTATTGTTTGTTTCTTTATTGTTAATTTAAGATTTCTTTATATATTCTTGTCACCAGCCTTTTGTCATATTTGTGATTTGTTAATTTTTTTCTCAATCTGTAACTTTTCATTCTCTTAGCTGTTTTTTTGAAAACATTTTTAATTTCAATGAAGTACAATTTATTTATTTATTTTTCTTTTTTTCTGGATAGAACTTTTGGTGACTTACCTAAGAACACTGCCTAACCCCATGTCATGAAGATTTTCTTCTATAAAACATTTAGTCTGTGCTCCATTTTGAGTTTATTTTTGTATAAACTGTATGGTTTAGGTGAAATTTTTCCTCACATGGATGTCCAATTATGCCAACACAATTTGTTGAAAAGAAAAAAGTCTTTCTTCACTGAATTGCTTTTACACCTTTGTCAATAATCAATTGGACATATTTCTGTAGTCCGATTTCTGGACCCTCTGCTCTGTTTCATTGGTCTGTGTGTCTATCGCTTTGCTTATCCACAATATCTTGTTATCTGAAGCTTTATAGTAAGTCTTAAAAATGGGTAGTCTTATTCCTCTAACTTTATGGTACTTATACAAAGTATATTTAGTTCTTTTTAGGTCTCTATCTCTCTGCCATTCCGGACCAACAAAATGAGAATATGCTTTTATCTACAAACACTTGAAAACTACAAAGACTCTGTGAATAGAAGGAAAAATCATGGTCTTCTTTTCCTATGGTGTCTTCTTGGAGTAGATCCAAGCAGGAGGAAGGGGGAGCCCCGAGGGCGGCCGCATCTGAGGCCCAGAGAATCCCCAGCCAGAATC
>NW_022591462.1:0-4727 GCF_004348235.1 Phoca vitulina
AACTCACTCAGATTGTCTTCACAAACTTTCGTATTTATAGTCAAAGTGTCTCCTTGTCACAGTTGCTTCTTCATATATTTTAGTGATAAGCCCCCAGTGGGGGCCCCTCAACAGATGAACTATTGAGTTCTTATGGGTGAGAGCAGATGAAATGATGACATCCTGATGCAGTTTCATTTTTATATCAAAACAGCTTTTTGTCTTTGTCATAAGCATGTGGATTGAAACAACTTCAGTTAAGTCATAAACAAGTGGATTTGAGATACTATCAAATGAATACAGAATCATCGACCTTGTGATTTCAAATCATTCACACACTAATTAATCCCAATGTCCTAATTCCCTGTACAGATCTAAGTTTATAAATGTCAGCCTACCCTGTGATTCTACATCATCTACAATCTTAAATGCAATTGTATTTTAGGAGGTTTTTGTTTTCTTTTGTTTTTTTTGCCACATATTTTTTTTACAGCAGTGTTTAATGACCAATTTAAGGAACTGTATTTCTAATGTTAACAAAAGAATACCAAAGAACTCTTTTCTATAATACATATCTGATCGCCAAACCACCGGAAGTTAAACTTTTTAAACCATTCAGTTAAGCTTCTTTGACATTTGTGTTTCCATGTAAAAGCCATTTTTGTAAAGCTCCAGGGGGTACAAGCTTGCATAACACTATTAAGCACACTTTCAGTTGACATAACATCAGAATACAAGACTGTCATTATTTTAGAGAATGCGTGTTTCTTGTTCTCTTTTGGATTCTACGAAGTTATTTTGACTTTGTTAGTCTCATCTTCCAGATGTTCTTTTACTTAAGTTTTCTAATGTATTATTTTCATTTATTAAATTAATTTGAGGAAGGTAAATGTGAAATATTTTACTGTCTTCTGTTGTCACATTATGTGTTCTATTTTTATATATCTCGTCATATTGCGTTCCTTATTTTTCCCTGGACTCCAGTAGGTTAGAGTGAGGTTTAGCTTAGAGCATACTATCATGGTCCAATTTCTCATACCATATATATGTGTGTGTGTGTATATATATATATATATATGTATATAATTGGTTGAGGAGGTATCAAGGCCATAGTTGTTGGTGCTTGTATCATTGCTATATCCAAAGATCTAAGAGTGGTATTTTGTTTCCATTTCACTAACATATTCTTTTTTTTTATTTAAAGATTTTATTAGAGAGAGAGAGAGAGCAAGAGCGTGCACAAACAGGGGAAAGGGCAGAGGGAGAGGCAGAAACAGAAACCCCGCTGAACAGGGAGCCTGACCTGGGGCTTGATCCCGGGACTCTGGTATCATGACCTGAGCTGAAGGCAGATGCTTAACCTACTGAGCCACCCAGGTGCCCCACCACTATCATATTCTTAAGAACATGTTTTCTTTGCAACATAAGGGGACTTCCTGTGGCCTGAAGCCTCCATTTTCCCTTTTGATTTTGGGGAACCACAAAAGTGTGGTAACCCAGTGTCATGTCCTTTAAGTTCTAATGTTCTAATTTCACATTTACCGAAGAATCATAGTCATTAGGATGTGTGTTATTTTACTTCTGACTGGGCTATTATCTTAGGTGGCCAATATTGCCCCTGAGATTAGAGCTATTCTAAGACTGTTCCAAATATCAATTGTAACTGCAACAATTGATAAGCTATGCTGGAGGAACATTTTTATGTCATTTTTTTTTTTTAGTATTTTTTTATTTTAGCATTTTATCCAACGGCTTTAGGTAGAATTTCCATTGCTCTATTTACTTCTGTATGAAATTTATTCATGTTTTGTAATATATTGCTAATTTTATCCATCTGTGTACCCCAAAAAGCTGCCATTGTATGAATGTTAAATTAAGATTGAATTGATTTCAATTTTTTAAAAATTTAATGTGATTTGACAAATTTGGTATTGAGAAAAAGTGGCTACCATTGCTCTTCCAATTAAACAACCTCCCATTCCAGCATGGAACTATATGAGTTTCCTTCCTTTTAGTAAGTCTGTTTTTGGCATAGGTTACAGATTGGGCGTAAACAAAGATGGATAAAACTGAGCGCAATTTGGGGATCTATATCTGACTTTAAAGTCCTGCATATAAAATTTCACGGATAGACTACTATTGTAGGTTCCAAATGACCACAAGAGGTTTTATAGCATGGGTTCTCATATTTTTGAGGTAATAAGGTATTGTATGAGATGGAAGCCTGATGTATACCACCAAGGAGAGTGGTGATATTTGTTCAGGTTTTATGTTCCATTGTCCTTCTTGTTTATGGTTATGTTTCGAATCGGTTTCCTCTGTAGTCATGAATCGTGTTTAAGTTAGATTTTAGGAATCATCGCCCCTTTGGTTTTCCTAATGAGTTTGTCTACCTCGTCTTTAAATCCAGATACTTCAGAGTTGTCCTTCTGATATGCAAAGACATGTGTGGTGAAATGCATATGACAGCCAATGCTATTTTCTGCCATTATTTCCTTACCCCATATTCCTTCTTTCCTATTTTCCAGTCATTTTCCTACCATGTTCTTGATCAAAAAGCTATTGTCTTATCTATGCTCATGAGTCTGAGAAAAGATATACCTCATTGTGATTTTTCTTAGCTTGTTCAGTTGCCATTTCTTCTTTTTTTTTTTTTTTGGCTCTTAGGTCAGCATATTGTGCTAATTTTCCTGAACCTGATCCTGTCAGGATTAGACAATCATTAGTCCTCAAGACTATAGCCTGACAGTGCCCTCTGATGGTGTCATGAAGTCTGATCCATCTGTAAATCACACATGGTTGTATGAGGTGGACCAGAATGGTTCTTGTTGCCCAACTGCTCAAACTCACCCCTTGGAAAGACTCACCCCTTTGAAATCCTAGCATATTCACTATTGGCATTGCTGAGATTCCTTAGTTCATTTTGCAGGTCAACCATCCATCCCTGTCCCACTAGGAAATATACCATTTCCATATTAGGACTTTATGGTCAGGGTTGTTACCCTCTGTCAGGGGTCTGTTTTACCCACTTCAGAATAGGCTATTAGAACTTAAATATAATTGGTTTATTTTTTGTTAGTGGCTCTATTTTGTAGGTCCTCACAGAGTGCCCAGGTGAGCTTTTCAGTTGGTTGGTATCTGTTCTCAGACCATGGGAAATTACTTTTTTCTTTCTTTCTTTTCTTTCTTTCCCCAATTGGGTAGAATTTGGGGTCCTTAGGTATTTGAGTCCACAGTGACCATGCTGCAAACCCTTTTGAGTATAAACACTCTAGTTTATATTTAGAGTCCTCATTAGCTGATGTCAATGTATTAAGAGTTCTGATGGCACCTTTTAAGTAAGTAAAGGCTGCCTCTTGAGTCTCTGTCCTAAATTCCCTTTTCTTCCTAGTTATTGATATAATCTCCATATGTGGTATGAACTATTTCCAATATCAAACATTTTTATCATTTTATCAGCTGCTGCTTTTGTGGGAGGAATGGTATGCAATCTATCTGGTTTTTGACTGGATTTGGTATTTTTCTACCTTCAGAGGACCAAATTATATCTAGAAATTTTACTGTAGTGTGGGGTTCTTGGTCCTTGGGTTGATTATCTGTCCTCTGAGGGTAAGGGATTCACTTAACTAATTTTAACCGTAAGTCTGTTCATCCAAGTGATCACCATAAATAAGGATGCCATCAACATAGGAAATAATAGTTTGTATGTATGCTGTGTTTTCCTGGAAGGCCTGGCTGTCTTGTGTTTGAAGATTTGAGCTATTACTGGGCTATTAAAATATCCTTGTGGCAACCTAGTAAGTGGATATTTTTGACCTTCCCATGTGAATGTAGTCATGGGTTGGGTCTCCTCATCAACTGGAATAGCAAAGAATGTGTCATGTAAGTCTATCACCATATAATAAGTTCCATATCAAATGGTGATATTGCTAATGATAGTGCCTATGTATGGGAATGCTTCCTTGATTTTGGGAGAATGTGTGTTTAAATTCCAATACTCTATTAAAAAGCCACATGGGTTATTACATGGTAAAAGAATAGGCACAATAATTTGTTCCTTTACAAATTACTGAGTTTCTTCCTTAATTTGAGTATGTCCTCTCTTCATATTTTATTGGGGTATGTTTGTTATTTTAGATGGGACAGGCAGTTTAATTGCAGTCCATTTTGCCACAGCCAAATTAGTTTTAGGAATTGTTACATCCTTATTTGTTATGTGGCATCTTACTACATCCATTCGAACAATGTTTTCTGAGTTGGGATCTAGAAGGCATGTAGTCTGAATTGATGGTCTTTCAGTTTTTTGGAATCTATGTACTTCATGTCTCTGGGTTAATTTCTTCCTAATCCTTCAGTTAGTCCCTTTTTATTATTAAAGTTTTCTAAATTAGTAGTAAAGTAATAAATATAAATTACTGTTTATATTATTGTTACTTGGAACCCTGTATCTTACAACACATTAGTGTATGTAGTCATTTTATTACAAAAGGGATTTCTGTTGATATGGCCAGTGGAACATAAATGAGCAACTGTTTCTGGCTTGGGCCAAGAGGCAGAGACTGTGGCGTCCCAGTGGAAGGCTCATGGGGCTTTCTCTTCTTTGCCTATCAGGGGCTTATCTATTATTGGGATTGAAATTTTATAAGAGGGTTAGTATTTACAGTAACTGGGTTAGTGGGTGTGTATGTGGGCTTATTTTCTGTAGGTCTGTTTCCTCTAAAAGATTGGTTGTTTTTTTTTTTTTTTTT
>NW_022591462.1:4827-6516 GCF_004348235.1 Phoca vitulina
AGGTGCCCAGATTGGTTGTTTCTATTTCTCTGCCACTGTAAGTAGTTTCTGGGCTTTCTATTTGGGTTTCTATTTTTATCATTTGGATTAAAGGTTAGTGGTCTAAGTTGCTTATGCAGTCAAAAGGGTTTTACAGATTTGGTCTGTGTGGTGTGTTTCAACTGGGTCTATTTACATTAGATATAGGCCTATTTGTCCAAATAAATGAGCATTAAAGCTATAGTTTTTTATGTTATCCTCAGCTGCTCTTATCAAATCAGTGACTCTCCTATGTTTCTGGTGTCTGTAAGTACTGTAAATAATACTGTTCTATCCTGTGGGGGCACAGCTTTTAGACTGACCTTTTGAATTTGTTCTGTTGCTTCCTTATGAAGCACTTAAGGTGTCTGTCCCCTCTCATAAATCATAGATAATAGTCCTGATTTCATTATTAGTAGCTTTTCCTGCTGTTTTTCATAGAGATGTTTTAAGGGATAATACTTACAGGCCATCTGAATCTCTGGGTTGCTGGTACCCAGTCAAACAAATATCTTTTTTTTATTAACATTTCTCCAAATGCTCTAAGGTGTTGATTAAATTTAGCATCAGTGGTAATGGGTCCAAGTTTTATAACCTCTCCTCCTGTGAAGATCAGGTTATGCCCTCCTTTGGGCCATAAATCTGAGAGCCACTGGGTATCTGAGTCCATATCAGTTTGTTAGAATTCCGTTCTAATTTTTGTCATTTCTTATTTCATATAAGCTCTCTTTAATAACTCTGATTGGGCCCATATTGTCTATTTTCATGGGCCTACCTTCTAGTAAGTTAAAGTTTCCAGGGCCAGTTAGATTAAAATAATTGTCATCCTCAGGTTGTAGATTGGTGCCTTTAGGAACAAATAGATCTGGATTTCTTCCTACTCTGGAGATTATTTTCTGTACTAGCACTTTTCCTTTCTGCCTATTAGCATCTTTGTTACTTAATGCTTCTAATAAGAGTGCAAGAATTTCTTCCTTATTTACTCTTTTTAATATAGGATATAACTAACTGGGGTAGGTAATAAGGCCAACATCTGAAATTTCCTTAATTTTAAGTTTTGTTAGGACTGAATCTTCAGTAGGTCTCCAGGGATCCTCAGAAGTTAATATATAATCCACTCTACCCCTAAACCATTGCTTGAATAATTTTGGTAGGGTTAATGGGCAAGGTATATTTGCTATTGTCCTCCTGCCTTTCACAACAGTGTTCAAAATGTTTTATTATAGAGACATTTAATAGAACATTCCAAGTGGTTTATAATATGGTAGAGCAACATTAAGATAATTATTGTGGCCAGTGTTAGAATCCAGACTATAATGGCTGTATCGATATTGTCTATTCATAGGCTATTTATAATTTCAGTAGGATGCCATAGATGGTAAATAGTATATTAAGTTTGAAGTTTATTAATCTAGTAGTGGGCTTTGTCAAAGTTGGGTCAATTATAAATTTAGTATAATTTATCAGCATGTATTTCAAATTTGGCATGGATTATGATATATCCCATAGCACCAACCAATTTTAATTATTATTACTTTGGGCCAGGTTGCCAACTATGCCAATTGTTCTGTTTTGGGAGGGCAAATTAATAGTCAGAGACTGAGTTTGTCTTTGCCAGCAATTTATTTAACACAGGTTCACTGTGAGAATTTCACAAGCCAGAGTCCTACA
>NW_022591463.1:0-6515 GCF_004348235.1 Phoca vitulina
TTGTGGCGTTGTTTCCTACAGCTCCCCATTTCTTTTTTCAAAACAGCTGCTGCCATAAGCACTCTGTGATGGAGGTTTTGGGCATTCACTCGTTTTTTGAAAGTACTGTATCCTATGAGAAATATAAGGCAACATATTAAAATTGCGAAAAGTGAGCTACTAAAACTATGGGTGTAATGTAATCACATATGGTGCTATTCACATCCTCAGAACAGTTATTTAAAAACTTCCCATGTGGGCCCCAATCTACCACCATTCTATTATTTAACATAAGGATTTTTCCATGGGGTCCCCTGCAGCGGGACCAGTATATAGGCTCAAAAACATAATGTTTATAGGAGATTGTAGTACAGACAGGATCATCAGATTTTCCCAGTGTGTTAGTTGTGCTGACCTCACTAAAATTAAATGATAAAGTGGTCATTATTCCCATCAAGGTTCTGTATGATTTGGTCAGGGGAAGGATATGGGCCCAAGTTTGTCCGTGCAGAGGGAGACATATTTTTTTCTGTCCCAAGCATAAGGGTAATGTTTCAAATCCCAAAGAGATACTTGTAAGAGTCCCTTCTTCTTCTGGTTTAGATGGGGGTACAGAGGACCAAGGTGCTGGGAGACGAGGAGAGTCATTTGTAAAAACAGTAGGTCCATATTCTGTCCATTCGACTAGACACGGCAAGGGAGGATGCGGTTTGTATGCCCAGTAGGCGTGTTTTTCACCTACCGCAGAGGTACATGTCACCACCGCTAACATAGCCGGGAACAAATGTTCAGGGGTTTTGGTAGATCTGGTCGTCTCCAGGACTCGCTCCGCCCTCTGAGTGAGGGTCTTCAGTTGCCCCCAAGTTGGGGGTGTCGTCAAGGGCAATTTTCGTTTTCAAGGTCTCTTCAAGGAGAGTGTTGCCATCTCTCAGACAGGGGGCTGGGTAGTCAATCCCTGCAGCAGCTGAGAGACCTCTTCTGCCGTCCTTATCGCCGGTCCTGGGCCGGACTTTCCGAAGAGGTATCCAAATTGCTCCACTGGATCCATCTGGAATGACACAAGCATAACCAGGGCCTCGGGTAATTAATTTCCCGGGCAACCAATTATTTTCCTCATTTTTTATCCACACCGGTGCGTCCTGAGTTGAGATTGAGGCTGGTGAGAAATATTTGTCAGCTCTAGTATATGGTTCTCCTTGGGGTAAATTTAAAAAATTTAAAATAAATAAGGTTTGTGCCCTGACGTCTCGGGGGGAGATTCCCCCTTTCTTTTTAGACATAGTTTTACGGAGTTGTTTTTTAATGGTGGCATGCGCCCTTTCTACTACAGCCTGTCCTTGAGGATTATACGGAATACCTGTGATATGCTGTATTTGCCATTCTGCAAGGAATTCTCGTACTTTTTTGCTAGTATATGCTGGGCCATTGTCTGTCTTGATACAAGTAGGTAACCCCATAATAGCAAAACATTCAAGCAAATGAGAAATGACATGCCCAGCCTTTTCCCCCGTCAAAGGAGTAGCATGAAGAAATCTTGGAAAGGTGTCTATTGTGACATGAATATACGAGAGGCGTCCAAAAGGGGGAAAATGAGTAACATCCATTTGCCAAATACAGTCAGGAGCTGTGCCTCTGGGATTGATACCCGCAGGATGCTCAGTTAAATGTAGAGGTCGACAAATAGGACAGGAAGAGACTATTCGCCGGGCAGAGCGCAAAGGTATTTTATAGTGTGAATGAAGGCGGTTGGCGTTGGTATGAAGATGGGCGTGTTCTACTTGTGGAGTTTCAAAAATAGGAATAGCCAATAAATCAGCAGACTGATTTCCCTGTGTAAGAGGTCCAGGGAGGTTAGAATGAGAGTGGATATGAGTAATGAACAAAGGGAGAGTTCGAGATTGAATTTCTAATTGTAATTCCTGAAGCAAAGGGTTAATGATAGAATGAGTTGTGGAAATAAGAGCTGTTTCCAAAGGCACAACGGTGCCAACTACGTAAGCAGAATCAGATACGACATTCATAGGATAATGAACATTCTGCAATAAGAACAATAAAGCTGCAAGTTCGACCTGTTGAGCAGAAGTGTAAGGGGTTTTTATGGAGCACTGAATAGCAGGGCCCCAGACTCCAGCGTGCCCGCAGGAAGAGCCATCAATAAAGTATGTAGGAGCTGAGGGGACTGGGGTGTTACGAACTACGCGATTTATAACCCAGGCTTTGCACTTCAGGAAGTCCCATAGTTTACCTGACGGATAGTGGCAACCTATGCGCCCAGTATAATCAGCAAGAGATATTTGCAGATCAGTAGAGAAGGGAAAGACTTCCTTGAAAGATGTAGAAGAGATAGAAACAATGAGCGCTGGGTCAAAACCAAGAATTTGAATAGAATGCTTTCGTCCTTGGAGAATGAGTGAAGCGACAAGAGATAGATATAGAGTTAACAGTTCGAGAAGTTTTTGTATGTAAAGTCACCCATTCGAGAGGTTTGTCTTCTTGTGCTATGACACCAGTCGGGGAATGAGGGGTAGGGAAAATAAGAAGCAGCAGGGGGAGAGAATCATCATACCTGGAAGCAAAGGCAGTTTTTAATCGCTCCTCAACAAACTGCAGTTCGGCCTCTGCCTCTGAGGATAGAGTGCGAGGACTATCTAAAGCACAATCACCTTGTAAAGTGTTAAATAAATTTTGTAATTTTTAAGTTGGAATCCCTAGGAGAAGGCGAATCCAGTTAATGTCTCCTAGGTGTTTCTGAAAATCGTTAAGTGTAAGGAGGGTATCCCTACGAATTTGCATTGTTTGAGGTTTCACTGTGGTTCTATCTACCACAGTACCTAGATAAGAAGCCAGAGTAGTTGTTTGGATTTTCTCCAGGGCTATTAAGAGACCGGCGAAAGTCAAATGTTGGGAAGTGGCCTGATACACATCTTGTAATTCGGTTTCAGTTTGTGACGCTAGCAAAATATCATCCATATAATGAATGATATAGGATTGAGGATAATGATCTCTTACAGGTCTGAGGACCTGGCCAACATAATACTGACACATGGTAGGAGAATTAGTCATGCCTTGTGGCAAAACTGTCCATTGATATCGTCTCATTTGTTCCTTATTGTTAGTGCTGGGAATAGAAAAGGCAAATTTTTCCTTATCCCCAGGGTGAATGGCTATGGTATAGAAACAATCCTTACGATCTATTATTATCAATGGCCGTTGTTTGGGAATGGCTGTAGGAGTGGGTAACCCAGGCTGCAAGGCACCCAGAGGCCCCATGATGGGATTAACATTCCGAAGGTCTATTAAGAGCCTCCACTTACCTGATTTCTTTCTGATAACAGAAACAGGAGAGTTCCAAGGAGACTGTGAAGGCTCGATATGTCCTGCCTGCAATTGCTCTTGAACAATTTGCTCTAAGGCCTGCAGTTTTTCTATCAGAAGGGGCCACTGAGGAGTCCAAACTGGGGAAGAAGTTTTCCATGTTATTTTAATAGGGGCAGGCCTCTTTTCCTCAATGGCCCCTAGAAAAAAGGGTAACCCAGTCCAGCCCTATGAGTTTGTCCTTGGGCAATGATAGGCTCCTTTATTCCTTGATGTTGTCTGCCTAAGCCCTGTCCTGGCTTATAGCCCATCTTTGTCATGATTTGATTAGCTGGTTGACTTGGGGGGGATGATTAGCTCGGCTCCCCATTGTTGCAAGAGATCCCTTCCCCATAGATTAATGGGGGTTTTTAAGATGAAAGGCTGGATAACTCCTTCTAATCTGTCTGGTCCCTCACATTTAAGTGGCACACTACTTTGTCGAATTTCTTCTGCTGTCACAAAACCTATTCCTTCTACCGAACTAGAGGTTGCTCGCGTGGGCCAGGTATTAGGCCAATGCTGGGAGGCTATTACTGAAATATCGGCTCCAGAGTCTACTAGACCTGAGAAAGTCCTTCCTCGAACTTTAAGAGTAATAGAAGGACGATTAGTCTGAGTCAATAATGAAGCCCATTTAACCATGAGAAGATCAGTACTACCAAATCCTCCTCGTCTGATCTGTTGGGACTGACCAATTTGTACATAGGGCAATAATAATAACTGAGCAATTCTATCTCCTCCCTTAAAGGTCCAAGGAACCCGAGTCTGTGCGACTACCATTATTTCTCCCTCATAGTCAGAATCTATTACTCCAGTCATCACCTGGATTCCCTTAAGATTTAGGCTAGATCTTCCTAGCACAAGACCCACGGTTCCTCTTGGTAAAGGTCCCTAATAACCCGTGGGTATTTTTTGAGGCCTGAGACCAGGGTGAAGATTTACTGTAAAAGGAGTGGTTAAATCTACTGCGGCACTTCCCTGAGTGGCGGGACTGAGAGATAACACGGAGAGTTTATGTGCACAGCAGGAAGTTGCTGCTGGAGAGGCGACATATTGAATGCCCCGTTGTTGTTCGGGGCCCCGGGGTGGCCCTGCATCCCGTTTCCCGACCTTAATGGGAGTGGGTTACCTTGCCTGTCAAATTTGGATTTGCATTCCTTGGCCCAATGTTTGCCTTTGCCACAACGAGGGCAGAGGCTAGGGGCGGTATTAAAAGGAGAATTGGCTCTAGGTTGGGGGGCTTTACGGCATTCTTTCTTGACATGTCCTATTTTTCCACAATTATAACATTTTATATCCTGTTGTTTTTGTAGGGCCATGAGCTGAAGGGAGGCTATCCGGGTTTGATGTGTAAAAGTGCCAATATTTCTACATAGACAAAGATAATCGAGAATGTTTCCTGTTTCTCTATGTGGCCGGATGGCCACTTGGTAGTCCTCATTAGCCATTTTCAAAAGCAAGCTGTTTAGCAAGTGCTCTTTAGCAGGTTTACTATCGACTTGGCAGTCAATAGCCATTTTGAGCTGAGAAATAAAATCAGTATATGCTTCTGTAAGGCCTTGTACGATTTTTATATAACTTTGCCCCACTTCCCCTGAAGGGGTTAACTTTCTCCAAGCTGCGAGGGCGATTTCAGATACCTGCGCTGTGGCTGCAGGTGGGGTGTTAACCAACTGCTCTCGAACATCTGAAAAGGTGCCAGAGCCAGTGAGCATTTCAAAAGAAATATGATGCATGGCTGGGTTAGCCCGATTCGCCCTGGCTTTCATATAGGCAGCATCCGATAATGACATTTTCCATTGTAATAAATCCTGTGGCTTAAGGCAAGCCCATACAACCATATGCCAATCATGAGGGATCCACTCCCCAGAATTTGCCCAAGCTTTCAAAATCTCTATAGTGTAAGGTGCTGTGGGTCCATACGAGTGGCAAGCCTTCTTTAGTTCCCTTAAAGCATTTAAATCTAATCCCTCATAGACGGGACCAGCAGCTTGTGTTCAGTCTATGGGGAAAGCCATAAATAGATCATTAGCCCCTTGCCGTCGGAGTTCCTTCTCAAGAGGCGAGAGAGCTAGGGAGGATCGTTTAAGAGGAAGTAAATCTACTGTGGAGGGAGGTTGATCATCTTCAGTGCGGTCCTCTGTTAAAAGCGGAGGGGCCGTGGGTGACGGCCGGGACTGTGAAGCTGCGAAAATTTTTTTACTTTCAGTCTTAGCCTTTTCTAAAGTCTCATCGTCTAATTCATATGTATGTAAAGAGTTGGTAGTTTCTTTAGCAACCTCAGCTGGGGATAACTTATCCCCAGTTTCCATAGTATTGATCACCACTCGTACTAAAGCCCAAATGGGCCAGAAATCAAGGGGAATCGTTTCACTCTGCCTCATAGCCTTCAAGACATTATTTTTCACTCGGACCCAAGTCTCCTCATCTAAGGAGCCTTCTTCCAGAAACCAAGGATTATATTCAACTACTGTTTCCAAACATTTTTCTATGCACTGCTTAGTAACTTTAGCTCCATATTCTTTAAGAAAATGATGTATTAATGCAACAAAACCTGATGCTTTTGAATTTGATTGCCCCATAACCCTGTAATAAACTTTCCTACTTACCACCTTCTGTAGGGTTCCTATTGCTGGCCGATCACTCCTTGACGGGGGCTTCAGGTCCCTGTTCGGGTGCCACTTGTCGACCTCTGAGAGTTGGGGACCTGGGGTGGCGAAGGAACTGAGAAAAAGAGACGACAGTATAGCGAGGCTCAGGGGACCCCGAGCAAACAGCCCGAGGCACCGAGGTTTATTTTCCATAGTCTAATATACCTTCTACAATGACATAGGTCTATAATGATTTACAGCAGGGGCGTAGTAAGGCACATTCTTCCACGTACACAGGGTTAGTTAAGTGAAGCAGTGGGAGTGGAGAAGGAGTAAAGAAATCTGTAACTGGCTGTGATCAATTAATTGTAAACACCACTGTACTCGGACCTTAACACAGGATAAGAGAACAAAGAAGGGAGCGCGCAGTGTGCTGTTTACAGCGGGCTTCTATCTACGAAACATCTTCTGCTGTGTACTTTAGAACAGACCACACACATCCCAAGGGCATTTCACTCTGATCCTTTCGGGTTATTTTTAACCCTGCAATCTCGAGTTTTCTCAGAGATCTCGGAGTCTGAACGAACA
>NW_022591464.1:0-6512 GCF_004348235.1 Phoca vitulina
TTGTGGCGTTGTTTCCTACAGCTCCCCATTTCTTTTTTCAAAACAGCTGCTGCCATAAGCACTCTGTGATGGAGGTTTTGGGCATTCACTCGTTTTTTGAAAGTACTGTATCCTATGAGAAATATAAGGCAACATATTAAAATTGCGAAAAGTGAGCTACTAAAACTATGGGTGTAATGTAATCACATATGGTGCTATTCACATCCTCAGAACAGTTATTTAAAAACTTCCCATGTGGGCCCCAATCTACCACCATTCTATTATTTAACATAAGGATTTTTCCATGGGGTCCCCTGCAGCGGGACCAGTATATAGGCTCAAAAACATAATGTTTATAGGAGATTGTAGTACGGACAGGATCATCAGATTTTCCCAGTGTGTTAGTTGTGCTGACCTCACTAAAATTAAATGATAAAGTGGTCATTATTCCCATCAAGGTTCTGTAGGATTTGGTCAGGGGAAGGATATGGGCCCAAGTTTGTCCGTGCAGAGGGAGACATATTTTTTTCTGTCCCAAGCATAAGGGTAATGTTTCAAATCCCAAAGAGATACTTGTAAGAGTCCCTTCTTCTTCTGGTTTAGATGGGGGTACAGAGGACCAAGGTGCTGGGAGACAAGGAGAGTCATTTGTAAAAACAGTAGGTCCATATTCTGTCCATTCGACTAGACACGGCAAGGGAGGATGCGGTTTGTATGCCCAGTAGGCGTGTTTTTCACCTACCGCAGAGGTACATGTCACCACCGCTAACATAGCCGGGAACAAATGTTCAGGGGTTTTGGTAGATCTGGTCGTCTCCAGGACTCGCTCCGCCCTCTGAGTGAGGGTCTTCAGTTGCCCCCAAGTTGGGGGTGTCGTCAAGGGCAATTTTCGTTTTCAAGGTCTCTTCAAGGAGAGTGTTGCCATCTCTCAGACAGGGGGCTGGGTAGTCAATCCCTGCAGCAGCTGAGAGACCTCTTCTGCTGTCCTTATCGCCGGTCCTGGGCCGGACTTTCCGAAGAGGTATCCAAATTGCTCCACTGGATCCATCTGGAATGACACAAGCATAACCAGGGCCTCGGGTAATTAATTTCCCGGGCAACCAATTATTTTCCTCATTTTTTATCCACACCGGTGCGTCCTGAGTTGAGATTGAGGCTGGTGAGAAATATTTGTCAGCTCTAGTATATGGTTCTCCTTGGGGTAAATTTAAAAAATTTAAAATAAATAAGGTTTGTGCCCTGACGTCTCGGGGGGAGATTCCCCCTTTCTTTTTAGACATAGTTTTACGGAGTTGTTTTTTAATGGTGGCATGCGCCCTTTCTACTACAGCCTGTCCTTGAGGATTATACGGAATACCTGTGATATGCTGTATTTGCCATTCTGCAAGGAATTCTCGTACTTTTTTGCTAGTATATGCTGGGCCATTGTCTGTCTTGATACAAGTAGGTAACCCCGTAATAGCAAAACATTCAAGCAAATGAGAAATGACATGCCCAGCCTTTTCCCCCGTCAAAGGAGTAGCATGAAGAAATCTTGGAAAGGTGTCTATTGTGACATGAATATACGAGAGGCGTCCAAAAGGGGGAAAATGAGTAACATCCATTTGCCAAATACAGTCAGGAGCTGTGCCTCTGGGATTGATACCCGCAGGATGCTCAGTTAAATGTAGAGGTCGACAAATAGGACAGGAAGAGACTATTCGCCGGGCAGAGCGCAAAGGTATTTTATAGTGTGAATGAAGGCGGTTGGCGTTGGTATGAAGATGGGCGTGTTCTACTTGTGGAGTTTCAAAAATAGGAATAGCCAATAAATCAGCAGACTGATTTCCCTGTGTAAGAGGTCCAGGGAGGTTAGAATGAGAGTGGATATGAGTAATGAACAAAGGGAGAGTTCGAGATTGAATTTCTAATTGTAATTCCTGAAGCAAAGGGTTAATGATAGAATGAGTTGTGGAAATAAGAGCTGTTTCCAAAGGCACAACGGTGCCAACTACGTAAGCAGAATCAGATACGACATTCATAGGATAATGAACATTCTGCAATAAGAACAATAAAGCTGCAAGTTCGACCTGTTGAGCAGAAGTGTAAGGGGTTTTTATGGAGCGCTGAATAGCAGGGCCCCAGACTCCAGCGTGCCCGCAGGAAGAGCCATCAATAAAGTATGTAGGAGCTGAGGGGACTGGGGTGTTACGAACTACGCGATTTATAACCCAGGCTTTGCACTTCAGGAAGTCCCATAGTTTACCTGACGGATAGTGGCAACCTATGCGCCCAGTATAATCAGCAAGAGATATTTACAGATCAGTAGAGAAGGGAAAGACTTCCTTGAAAGATGTAGAAGAGATAGAAACAATGAGCGCTGGGTCAAAACCAAGAATTTGAATAGAATGCTTTCGTCCTTGGAGAATGAGTGAAGCGACAAGAGATAGATATAGAGTTAACAGTTCGAGAAGTTTTTGTATGTAAAGTCACCCATTCGAGAGGTTTGTCTTCTTGTGCTATGACACCAGTCGGGGAATGAGGGGTAGGGAAAATAAGAAGCAGCAGGGGGAGAGAATCATCATACCTGGAAGCAAAGGCAGTTTTTAATCGCTCCTCAACAAACTGCAGTTCGGCCTCTGCCTCTGAGGATAGAGTGCGAGGACTATCTAAAGCAGAATCACCTTGTAAAGTGTTAAATAAATTTTGTAATTTTTAAGTTGGAATCCCTAGGAGAAGGCGAATCCAGTTAATGTCTCCTAGGTGTTTCTGAAAATCGTTAAGTGTAAGGAGGGTATCCCTACGAATTTGCATTGTTTGAGGTTTCACTGTGGTTCTATCTACCACAGTACCTAGATAAGAAGCCAGAGTAGTTGTTTGGATTTTCTCCAGGGCTATTAAGAGACCGGCGAAAGTCAAATGTTGGGAAGTGGCCTGATACACATCTTGTAATTCGGTTTCAGTTTGTGACGCTAGCAAAATATCATCCATATAATGAATGATATAGGATTGAGGATAATGATCTCTTACAGGTCTGAGGACCTGGCCAACATAATACTGACACATGGTAGGAGAATTAGTCATGCCTTGTGGCAAAACTGTCCATTGATATCGTCTCATTTGTTCCTTATTGTTAGTGCTGGGAGTAGAAAAGGCAAATTTTTCCTTATCCCCAGGGTGAATGGCTATGGTATAGAAACAATCCTTACGATCTATTATTATCAATGGCCGTTGTTTGGGAATGGCTGTAGGAGTGGGTAACCCAGGCTGCAAGGCACCCAGAGGCCCCATGATGGGATTAACATTCCGAAGGTCTATTAAGAGCCTCCACTTACCTGATTTCTTTCTGATAACAGAAACAGGAGAGTTCCAAGGAGACTGTGAAGGCTCGATATGTCCTGCCTGCAATTGCTCTTGAACAATTTGCTCTAAGGCCTGCAGTTTTTCTATCAGAAGGGGCCACTGAGGAGTCCAAACTGGGGAAGAAGTTTTCCATGTTATTTTAATAGGGGCAGGCCTCTTTTCCTCAATGGCCCCTAGAAAAAAGGGTAACCCAGTCCAGCCCTATGAGTTTGTCCTTGGGCAATGATAGGCTCCTTTATTCCTTGATGTTGTCTGCCTAAGCCCTGTCCTGGCTTATAGCCCATCTTTGTCATGATTTGATTAGCTGGTTGACTTGGGGGGGATGATTAGCTCGGCTCCCCATTGTTGCAAGAGATCCCTTCCCCATAGATTAATGGGGGTTTTTAAGATGAAAGGCTGGATAACTCCTTCTAATCTGTCTGGTCCCTCACATTTAAGTGGCACACTACTTTGTCGAATTTCTTCTGCTGTCACAAAACCTATTCCTTCTACCGAACTAGAGGTTGCTCGCGTGGGCCAGGTATTAGGCCAATGCTGGGAGGCTATTACTGAAATATTGGCTCCAGAGTCTACTAGACCTGAGAAAGTCCTTCCTCGAACTTTAAGAGTAATAGAAGGACGATTAGTCTGAGTCAATAATGAAGCCCATTTAACCATGAGAAGATCAGTACTACCAAATCCTCCTCGTCTGATCTGTTGGGACTGACCAATTTGTACATAGGGCAATAATAATAACTGAGCAATTCTATCTCCTCCCTTAAAGGTCCAAGGAACCCGAGTCTGTGCGACTACCATTATTTCTCCCTCATAGTCAGAATCTATTACTCCAGTCATCACCTGGATTCCCTTAAGATTTAGGCTAGATCTTCCTAGCACAAGACCCACGGTTCCTCTTGGTAAAGGTCCCTAATAACCCGTGGGTATTTTTTGAGGCCTGAGACCAGGGTGAAGATTTACTGTAAAAGGAGTGGTTAAATCTACTGCGGCACTTCCCTGAGTGGCGGGACTGAGAGATAACACGGAGAGTTTATGTGCACAGCAGGAAGTTGCTGCTGGAGAGGCGACATATTGAATGCCCCGTTGTTGTTCGGGGCCCCGGGGTGGCCCTGCATCCTGTTTCCCGACCTTAGTGGGAGTGGGTTACCTTGCCTGTCAAATTTGGATTTGCATTCCTTGGCCCAATGTTTGCCTTTGCCACAACGAGGGCAGAGGCTAGGGGCGGTATTAAAAGGAGAATTGGCTCTAGGTTGGGGGGCTTTACGGCATTCTTTCTTGACATGTCCTATTTTTCCACAATTATAACATTTTATATCCTGTTGTTTTTGTAGGGCCATGAGCTGAAGGGAGGCTATCCGGGTTTGATGTGTAAAAGTGCCAATATTTCTACATAGACAAAGATAATCGAGAATGTTTCCTGTTTCTCTATGTGGCCGGATGGCCGCTTGGTAGTCCTCATTAGCATTTTCAAAAGCAAGCTGTTTAGCAAGTGCTCTTTAGCAGGTTTACTATCGACTTGGCAGTCAATAGCCATTTTGAGCTGAGAAATAAAATCAGTATATGCTTCTGTAAGGCCTTGTACGATTTTTATATAACTTTGCCCCACTTCCCCTGAAGGGGTTAACTTTCTCCAAGCTGCGAGGGCGATTTCAGATACCTGCGCTGTGGCTGCAGGTGGGGTGTTAACCAACTGCTCTCGAACATCTGAAAAGGTGCCAGAGCCAGTGAGCATTTCAAAAGAAATATGATGCATGGCTGGGTTAGCCCGATTCGCCCTAGCTTTCATATAGGCAGCATCCGATAATGACATTTTCCATTGTAATAAATCCTGTGGCTTAAGGCAAGCCCATACAACCATATGCCAATCATGAGGGATCCACTCCCCAGAATTTGCCCAAGCTTTCAAAATCTCTATAGTGTAAGGTGCTGTGGGTCCATACGAGTGGCAAGCCTTCTTTAGTTCCCTTAAAGCATTTAAATCTAATCCCTCATAGACGGGACCAGCAGCTTGTGTTCAGTCTATGGGGAAAGCCATAAATAGATCATTAGCCCCTTGCCGTCGGAGTTCCTTCTCAAGAGGCGAGAGAGCTAGGGAGGATCGTTTAAGAGGAAGTAAATCTACTGTGGAGGGAGGTTGATCATCTTCAGTGCGGTCCTCTGTTAAAAGTGGAGGGGCCGTGGGTGACGGCCGGGACTGTGAAGCTGCGAAAATTTTTTTACTTTCAGTCTTAGCCTTTTCTAAAGTCTCATCGTCTAATTCATATGTATGTAAAGAGTTGGTAGTTTCTTTAGCAACCTCAGCTGGGGATAACTTATCCCCAGTTTCCATAGTATTGATCACCACTCGTACTAAAGCCCAAATGGGCCAGAAATCAAGGGGAATCGTTTCACTCTGCCTCATAGCCTTCAAGACATTATTTTTCACTCGGACCCAAGTCTCCTCATCTAAGGAGCCTTCTTCCAGAAACCAAGGATTATATTCAACTACTGTTTCCAAACATTTTTCTATGCACTGCTTAGTAACTTTAGCTCCATATTCTTTAAGAAAATGATGTATTAATGCAACAAAACCTGATGCTTTTGAATTTGATTGCCCCATAACCCTGTAATAAACTTTCCTACTTACCACCTTCTGTAGGGTTCCTATTGCTGGCCGATCACTCCTTGACGGGGGCTTCAGGTCCCTGTTCGGGTGCCACTTGTCGACCTCTGAGAGTTGGGGACCTGGGGTGGCGAAGGAACTGAGAAAAAGAGACGACAGTATAGCGAGGCTCAGGGGACCCCGAGCAAACAGCCCGAGGCACCGAGGTTTATTTTCCATAGTCTAATATACCTTCTACAATGACATAGGTCTATAATGATTTACAGCAGGGGCGTAGTAAGGCACATTCTTCCACGTACACAGGGTTAGTTAAGTGAAGCAGTGGGAGTGGAGAAGGAGTAAAGAAATCTGTAACTGGCTGTGATCAATTAATTGTAAACACCACTGTACTCGGACCTTAACACAGGATAAGAGAACAAAGAAGGGAGCGCAGTGTGCTGTTTACAGCGGGCTTCTATCTACGAAACATCTTCTGCTGTGTACGTTAGAACAGACCACACACATCCCAAGGGCATTTCACTCTGATCCTTTCGGGTTAT
This sequence comes from Phoca vitulina, assembly GCF_004348235.1. NCBI lineage: Eukaryota > Metazoa > Chordata > Mammalia > Carnivora > Phocidae > Phoca > Phoca vitulina. The sequence goes on from NW_022591464.1 coordinate 6,460, forward strand.
TTTTAACCCTGCAATCTCGAGTTTTCTCAGAGATCTCGGAGTCTGAACGAACA
>NW_022591465.1:0-6512 GCF_004348235.1 Phoca vitulina
GTTTTTCCATTTCTTTGTGTCTTCCTCAATTTCTTTCATGAGTATTTCATAGTTTTCTGAGTACAGATCGTTTGCCTCTTTGGTTAGATTTATTCCTAGGTATCTTATGGTTTTGGGTACAATTGTAAATGGGATCGACTCCTTAATTTCTTTCTTCTGTCTTGTTGTCTCAATCCATTTTCTAAACCTGGGGAGTTGGCTGGCCTCTGCCTTGTTTCCCCTTTACTGTGCCTTATATGGAAACTCTCTCAAAGATGAGCAATTTTAGGGCTATTCTTATTTTGATTATGATCTCAGAGATCATGCCTGGTTCTGAAATTCATTGTTTCATAAATGTTACTTGTTTTATTTTGTTTTTGTTTTGGTTATTACAAGAAGATAAATTCAGTCCCTGTTATTCCATCTTGACCTCTTGCCATTTTGAGATGTGATGCTTATAAGAGAGATCAGTAAATAATCAAAAGCAAAATGTGCCACACTTATTAATCCAGCTAGAGAAGAAGGGACTCTGTATATTTGAAATATCTTGTAGCCTTCTCGTTTCTATGCTAACCTTGATTACTTTTCCTAATAACAAAAATCTGCAAGATCAAATGTGTTGGTAGCTATATTGGTGGTTTGGACATTTTATGATGTTTCAATATTTTTTCCAAATTTTGGTTATTCATCTTTCCAAGAAAGATGGTTTCCTCTTGCTCCAATAAAATGAAAGAAGACACGATAGCATCAGAATTCTTAAAGGGTCTAGATGGTAACTGAACACAGGCTGTCTACTTTAATCAGTTCTCAGTTACCCAGGATATTGAGTGGAGAGAAAGTTCTATAACACACACGTATGGGAGCTCACGTGTGCATGTGTGTCTACATAAAAATCATAATAAATGTGTGCCTTCAGATTTCAATTTACAGTCTCCTATCTTATTCCCTACCACTTTTTATTTCAGATGCCCAAAGATATCCCTTCTGTCTTTATCAAGATGTATAAAGCCTCTTTAAAGAAGTGTTAGTAGCTCACCATAAAAGGCTGTCAGGGATGAAGAATGTCACTGTGGAACGTCAATATTGCTGGATCTGAGTCTGACTGGATGTGTTTAAGCAGCAGTTATCTGTGGTCATTGACTAGCCTCTCCCATTATTCCCTTACTCCTCTCCCAGCAGATTCTAGACGGAATTCCTCTCACACACTTCCCAGCGACTGTATAACCCTGAGCCCAGTGGATAAGCCCTTTTGCTTTAAAGGTGAAGAAGGAAGCAAAGTTTATCTTTCTTTTTCTCCTTAGCTAATTTTGATTTTAAGAGGAACTTCTGCCACTGTGGCTGCCCCTGAAGTGGGGGTCCATCTAGACTAACTAGAAGGAGGGTGGACACCTTTCTGCTCACGAGCTCTGAAGGGGTCTTTGAGTGTGTGCAGGTCCTGTAACACTTTGGGGGCTCTGGGTGGAGTCTCTAGTCTCCGAGGCATGATACTATCTTGGAATTGATTGACAGGAGCTTCTGCTGCCATTAAGCTGAGAAACAAGCTGGCCTCTCCTGCCTGTCTGCATTTGCCTGCAACTGGCATCCTGTTAGCTGACTTTTATTTATTTGTTTTTTTACTTTTAAGACAAGAAAAACTGCATATATCAAGTCATATTAAGCATGCCTATGCATTCAAAGAGGCTTAAATAAATGAATAAACAAGCAAGAAAGAACTCTGAAGGAATTCCACAGAGCATAGAAACATGGCAAGATTTCTAAACAATCACAGGAAAGGGATACGTTGGAGAAATTCCTTCTGTCTCCCCCTGACCCCATATTTGGATCTATGGGAAGCAAAGGTCAGTGTGTTCCATTGCAGTTTTAACACAACTTCTGCCTTTGATGCTGAATACTCAGTGACCCTTATGTGCTAGCTTATTTTTTGCTCCCAGAATGGCTTTAGAGATTTCATGGTTCCCATGGTGGAAGGCTTAGAGGATTCCAAGACATCCTGTGGCTATGTGAGGTCACTAGCCCAGGCTGTAATTTTGCATCTATGTAACCACTTTGACGAAAGAGTGATGGTTTTTATTCATTTCCCTCACAGGTGCCCCACAATTGGATTCCTGAATCCAAGGGGAGGGGGTATTCTGTAGTTGCCACCACTAACAGGCCCGTCCTTTGCAGTCTTACCTCACCAGGAGGATAGGCAGGAACATGAAACAGCCACCTGATTGCAGTGTGGGGCCTGTCTATGGGGGATTCCCAATGCTGCAAGTTCCCACAGGGCCCCTCACATCTGGTCTAGGAGCCAAGGGAATGGATCTGATGGTGGCTGATGCCTCAGCCTTGGGAAGAGCTCAAATGCCAACATAACCAGAGTTCACATTTCACAGCCTGCTTTATTTTATGAAAAAAGAAAAAAGTGTAGACAGAAAGATCTTGGTAGCAGAAGAGAAAGTCCAGAAACAGACCCAAATACATGTGGGAATTTATACATAAAAAGATAAAAAAGATGGATCATTTATAGTAGTGTTAGGACTCCAGGATAGTTATGTGGGAAAACAATGAAGTTTAATCCATCTCTCACACTTAACACCAAAATGAATTCTAAAATAATCAAAGGTTTCAATGTGAAAAAATGAAGCCATCCATAATTAAATTAGAAGAAAGCACTTTTAAAAATAATCTTGATGTGGAAAAGACTTTCAAAGCATGACTCCAGAGCCAGCAGCTATAGATATCGATTAACTACATAAACGTTTTTCAAAATCCTCTATGATAAAAATCTTGGATGACAAGCAGAGTCAAAAGACAAATGATAAATAAAAACAAATGAGTCAAAGAGTTAATTACCCAAACATATGAAGATTCATGGATATTGACTAGGAAAAAATATCAAACCACGACAGAAAAATGGCTGTGGATACAAATGGGTATTTCAGAAAAAAGAAATACAAATGACTCTTACATAACAAGCCCATGTAATGCATAATAATAAAAATTAAAATTAAAACTACAATTAGAATACTATTTTTATTTTATAATCAAAGCTTTTAATAACTTTGTTATAGCAAGAGTGTCAACATATTGTAAACTTTATATTTTGCTGCTGGGAGTGTCAAATGACTCCGTCATTATGGGGCGCACTTGGCAATATTAACAGAGATTACAAATGTCCATACATAGGCCAGCGTCCTCCTGGAATTTATTGTGGTGATATACTCATTTATATGTACAATTTTTATAGGTCTAAGTATATTAGCGTCCCATGGCTGCCATACCAAATTACCACCAGCTTGGTGACTTAAAAACAAGAGAAATTTATTTTCTCTTATTTCTGGAGGCCAGAGGTCCGAAATCAGCATTCCTGGGCTGAAACCAAGGTGCTGGCAGGGCCACTATGCCCCATCTGGAGGTTCTAGGGGAGAATCCATTCCTTGCCCCTCCCAGCTTCTGGCAGCTGCTGGGATTCCTTGAGTTGTTGCCAAGTTAGTCCAATCTTTAATTTCAGCATCTAAGCTGCCTAAGCGTCTCTGTCCTCAAAATTCTCCCAATTTGCTAGGGTTAAGATAACAATGATACAAAGGTAAGATCAAGATAACCATTGGTGCCACCAGATCATGGAAGAGAAGACAATAAGACATTGATTTTATGACAACTTAAAACTTGGGCCAGAATTCTCCTACTTAAAGAGACTTGGTTTTGTGGAGAAGCTCCAGCAAGATAGAAACTGCAGGTGTCTAGACCAGGCAGTCCATGGCCACAGGGCCAGGCATTGTTCTATAGGTCTCCTGTGCTGACTTTAGTAATACTCTGATGAAGCCAGCATTGGATTTGCTCAAAGTTAGGGTATTTCTGCAGCTCACTTCTTCATTATTAGGGACTGTGGTTTCTTCAGCAGGTTTGGGTGGGCCATCAAGAGAGAGGATTTGCAGAGAAGAGCCCTCTCTACTTGGACACAGAAGGGTCCTCTCTACTTGGACACAGAAAAGCCACTTCATGCAGTTGGAGATGGTCTCTTCTTTTTTTTTAAGATTTTACTTATTTATTTGTCAGAGAGAGAGAGCACAAACAGGGGGAGCAGCAGGCAGAGGGAGAAGCAGGCTCCTCTCTAACATAAGCAAGGAGCCTGATGGCAGAACTCGATCCCAGGACCCTGGGATCATGACCTGAGTCAAAGGCAGATGCTTAACCGACTGAACCACCCAGGCATTCCCGGAGATGGTCTCCTAATCACAGGATACTGGAGCAATGGGTGGCCATGGCCATGGGCAGGAAGACTGAAGGTGGAGACTGACCCTGTGGTCCCCAGAGATGTCTGTAGCTCATGGCCTCTGAGTTGTTCCTGCTTTCTCAGTTCTTTGCTTTAGTCCCTATGGGACCCAGGTGAGTTTCTTGTCTTTGGGCCTTTTCACTTACCTCTTATTTGAATGAGTTTGAGTGAGTTTCTCCTTCTTGCAACCCAAAGACACCTGACTGGAACATGGGTTCATTTTTCAACATTCCTTTTGCAAATAAAACACATGAGAATCCCATCATCAAAGCTTACAACACCTATGAGGGATCAATAACATTGTTACAGGAGTGCCAAATTTTGAGTGTAATGTCGTAAACTGCCAGATACTAATGGGGAAGCGTGAGGCAGTGAAAAGAAGCCATTTAGACTCAGGCGCACCTGTATTTTAATCTGGACGTCATCGTTTACTTGCTGTGTGACTTTGGGCACATGATTTAAGCTTCCTGAGACCATTTTTTTCTATCTGGATGTGGGAGAAACACAACATGCTGTCTTGCTGAGAGGATTAGAGATAATACCTGTGCTATGCTGAGCTGTGTACTTGGCACCTGATGCTCAATAAATAGTGACTGATCGTGTGACAATGAGTTCCTGAGCAATGAACTAGTTGATAGACTGTGACTCTTGTGGCAAATGTCAGAGTTAAATGAAAACTCCTTTTATATGAAGAGACTAATCTGAAATCAACAAATGTAGATTTGTCTGTGGCCGGGTATATAAGTAGGAAGGGCTGGAGTGTATATGGAGATGTAAGCTGATTCTGACTGCATGAAGAAAATGCCTAACACAGGGTAAGGATATCGAGGAATTAACTGACAAAATGTGTTTTTTTTATTGTTATGTTAATCACCATACATTACATCATTAGTTTTTGATATAGTGTTCCATGATTCATTGTTTGTGCATAACACCCAGTGCTCCACGCATAACGTGCCCTCTTTAATACCCGTCACCAGGATACCCATCCTCCCACGCCCCTCCCCTCTAGAACCCTCAGTTTGTTTTTCAGAGTCCCTCGTCTCTCATGGTTCGTCTCCCCCTCCGGTTTCTCCCCTTCATTCTTCCCCTCCTGCTAACTTCGTCTTCTTTTTTTTTTTCTTAACATATATTGCATTATTTGTTTCAGAGGTACAGATCTGTGATTCAACAGGCTTTCACAATTCACAGCACTCACCATAGCACATACCCTCTCCAGTCTCTATCACCCAGCCACCCCATCCCTCCCACTCCACCCCCCACTCCAGCAACCCTCAGTTTGTTTCCTAAGATTAAGAATTCCTCATATCAGTGAGGTCATATGATACATGTCTTTCTCTTTTTGACTTTTTCCCTCAGGTAACACCCTGCAGTTCCATCCACATCATTGCAAATGGTAAGATCTCATTCCTTTTGATGGCTGCATAATATTCCATTGTATATATATATCACATCTTCTTTAACCATTCATCTGTCGATGGACATCTTGGCTTTTTTCACAGTTTGGCTATTGTGGACATTGCTGCTATAAACATCGGGGTGCACGTACCCCTTCGGATCCCTACATTTGTATCTTTGGGGTAAATACCCAGTCGTGCAATTGCTGGATTGTATGGTAGCTCTATTTCCAACTTTCTGAGGAACCTCCATACTGTTTTCCAGAGTGGCTGTACCAGCTTGCATTCCCACCAACAGTGTAGGAGGGTTCCCCTTTTTCCGCATCCCCACCAACATCTGTCATTTCCTGACTTGTTAACTTTAGCCATCTGACTGGTGTGAGGTGGTATCTCATTGAGGTTTTGATTTGGATTTCCCTGATGCCGAGCGATGTTGAGCACTTTTTCATGTGTCTGTTGGCCATTTGGATGTCTTCTTTGGAAAAATGTCTGTTCATGTCTTCTGCCCATTTCTTGATTGGATTCTTTGTTCCTTGGGTGTTGAGTTTGGTAAGTTCTTTATAGATTTTGGATACTAGCCCTTTATCTGATATATCATATGCAAATATCTTCTCCCATTCTATCGGTTGTCTTTTGGTTTTGTTGACTGTTTCTTTTGCTGTGCAAATCTTTTTATCTTGATGAAGTCCCAATAGTTCATTTTTGCCCTTGTTTCCCTTGCCTTTGGCAATGTTTCTAGGAAGAAGTTGCTGCGGCTGAGGTCGAAGAGGTTGCTGCCTGTGTTCTCCTTTAGGATGTTGATGGACTCCTGTCTCACATTTAGGTCTTCCAAACATTTGGAGTCTATTTTTGTGTGTGGTGTACATCTCTAGGAATGCATC
>NW_022591466.1:0-6510 GCF_004348235.1 Phoca vitulina
ACGCTCTCTCGGTCCAGGGCGCTGTCCAGCACCAGCGAATAGTAGTTTTTGAAGGTGGACACCAGCTTGAAGGGAACGCGGGGTGACAGGGTGCAGGTCAACTGCCCGTTGGCGCCAGAGTCGCGGTCAGACACACTGATTAGGGCAATGACCGTGCCGAGGGGAGCATCTTCTAATACAGGTAATGATAGTGATTTGATAACCAACTCAGGTACATTATCATTGGTGTCCAAAATTTCCACCAGAACCGTGCAGTGACCTGTCATTGGGGGAGTTCCTTTATCTGTCGCGTCTACCTGGATTTCATATAACTTAGTTTCCTCGAAATCTATATTACCTTTTACACTGATGTATCCACTAACTGGGTCTAAGTGGAATTTCAAAAGAGTATCTGCTGACATGTCTGTATTGAAAGAATATACAATGTCCTTATTTACTCCTTCATCCAAATCAGAGGCGTTAACAATCACTGCTAGGGTACCGTTTGGTGCATTTTCGAATAAACTGACTCTGTAGACAGTCCTCTCAAACTCTGGGGCGTTGTCGTTTACATCTAGAATGGTGATCTTCACTTGAGTAGTTCCGGTGAGCTCTGGTTTCCCACCATCAACTGCCGTTACTAGTAAGTGATGTTCAGGAGTGTCCTCGCGATCTAAAACTTTTCTCAACACGAGCCCAAGGGATTTAATATTATCATCATTTCTTTTAATATCCAAGGTAAAATAATCGTTAGAGTTAAGACTGTAGGTCAACAGAGAATTGGCTCCAATATCTGCATCTGACGCGCCCTCTAGCGGAATCCGAGAACCAGGCGGCCGGGATTCGTAAATAAATAATTTTTTTACTGCCACCGGGAAAACTGGCTGGTTGTCGTTAATGTCCTTCACCTCTACCTCCACATGGAAAACCTGCAGCGGCCTGTCCACGATCACCTCCAGGTGGATGCTGCACTCCGCGCTCCGCCCGCACAGCTCCTCCCGGTCGATCCGAGAATTCACAAACAAAATGCCATTCTGCAGATTTACCTCCAGAAGGTCCCCGTGGCCTTTGGACGCCACCCGGAACAGGCGTGGCACCAGCTCCGCCAGCTCCAGCCCCAAATCCTGGGCGATGCGGCCCACGAAGGTGCCGTGTTTGGCCTCCTCCAGGACTGAGTAATGAACCTGGCCGCTCCCGGTCTTCCAGACTGAGAGGAGCAGAAGCGAAAGCAGTAATCGCCGGGCTCCTGGACCTTCTTCTCTCCGTGAAAACACCCTTGCAAGCCTTTTCCAAATACTGTGTCGTTCTTGCCTTGATCCAAACTTCAAAAAATAATTTGACTTCCTCATTTTTTTCTTAAATAACCTTACCGTGGCCGTATTTCAGAGAGCAGCATCTGAGTACATAACGCATGCTTCATTTCTTTTGTGGTGAAATACCTTCTGGTGGACAGCGACATCATGTGGCTAAATGTGTAAGTATTAAATAAATGTACCCACCTTCTCTGTATACTAGCGTCTGATCTTTCCCAAAATTTCTATTTTAGTTGTAATTTCCTTCGAGCACTTTTCAAATTCTTTATATTTATAGAAATATAACCTTACAGCTTTTATACTAATTCATCACTTCCAAATATCCCAATCCATGACATAGTAAAATATAGTAGAATGATTAACGTTATAATAGTAGTGGACATCTACTGGAAATATTCCCCACATGACAAGCCTAGGGTTGTAATGGGGTTATCCATTAAATTCTTTTTTTTTTCCCATTAAATTCTCACAACTCTCCTAGGTAGTATTAATACAAGTGACTTTTTACAAACAAGGAAGTGAAAACACATACCAGTTAAGTAACTTAAAAATACTAACTGGTGTTATTTGGGTGGGATCTCAATCTGATTCAAGACCCCTAACTTTTACCACTTGGCCTCGAAGTCTACATTTTGTAGAAAAATCAGGGCCACCTGGGTGATTCAGTTGGTTAAGCATGTGCCTTTGGCTCAGGTCCTGATTCCACGCGTTGGGGTCCTAGGATCCAGCCCCAACTCGGGCTCCCTGCTCAGCAGGGAGTCGGCTTCTTCCTCTGCCCCTTCTCCCGCCCTGCTGTCTCTTGCTTTCTCTCTCTCTCTCTCAAATAAATAAATAAAATCTTTAAAAAAAAAAAAGAATTCCAGAAAGATGATTAAAAAAAAAATCAGGCCTTTGATATTCGTGACCACCAAAACATCAAGACATTAACAGTATGTGTAGATAGGGGTGCCTGGCTGGCTCAGTTGGTAGAGCATGTGACTCTTAAATCAGGGTCTGAGAGTTGAAGCCCCACGTTGGATGTGGATCCTACTTAACAACAAAAAAGTATGTGTATATACATATCCATATATACATACATATTTACTTATATATTATTATAGCAATTGTTAATTTAGAAAATTTATTTATGGACTGTCTATAACCCACTCTTATGTCCTTTATCCAATGATTATACTCTTGTTGTCTGTCTTAAGTGTTATTTATATAAAGATGCCAGAAGTCAGTTTTTTACAGTGCAGTTCTTTTATAAATTTGTTTTACTATATGACAATACATTCATGACAGCAAGTCAGAGTATATTTGCTTTTTAAATTTCCACACCATTTATACATTTCAACTTACCTGCATATCCTAAAATGTTCACAATATGAAATAATTATGTTTAAATGATCTCCACTCTAGATGAATTTCTGGATTCCAGTTTCTTAAAAAGTTGTTACTTGAAAGTATTGGTGACTTAACCAATCAATAAAGAGAAAAGTAACTGTGGAACATAATTCACCATTCAGTATCTGAAAGATGAGGCAATGTAATATTCTAAAGGTCTCTCTGAATTCAGTGAGAGGCATGAGTTCTCTAAATATTTGAAAGTTGACCAGAGAAAATTCATGGGCAGAGGTTGAATGTAGAGAGGTAAAAGGATGCCCAAGGTTTTGCTTATAGTCAGAGCCTCTTGAAATAAAACCAAATACATGATTTAAATATTAGGAGAAAAGTTTTCATGCCAGCTTTTTTTCCCGTGCACTCACTGAATGCATGCTGGGATTGCAACTTACTCGTATTTTATCATTCACATTTAGAATAGAATAAATTATCAATTAATGTTTTAATGGATAAATGAGTATTTTAAACTTTCTCAAGTATCATAAGAGGTAAGTTACATTAATGATATTTGTTAATATCAAACTTACATAATTTCTAATTGATTCTATTGTACTAGTTCATGAAGAAGTAAACATTTAAGAATTATTTTGGAAAAGCATGAATCAAGGAAATAATTACAGATATCTGTATGCCAGTTAGTGCTTTGAAGAATCTTGAAAAATAATAACTAGTTTTAAAATGAGATATAGAATTAAAATTTTAAAACATCATGGACTCCATGGGATGCCTGAGTGGCTTAGTCAGTTAAGTGTCTGCCTTTGGCTCAGGTCATGATCCCAGATTCCTGGGATCAAGTCCTGCATCAGGCTCCTTGCTCAGCAGGGAGCCTGCTTCTCCCTCTGCCTGCTGTTCCCTCTGCTTGTGCTCTCTCTCTCTCTGACAAATAAATAAATGAAATCTTTAAAAAAATAAAAATAAATTTAAAAACATCATGGACTCCGTATTAATGGAATACCTCTGACAACTTATTATAATACTATACATTTCATGACATTTAAGAGTATACTAATTGTAGGGGTGCCTGGGTGGCTCAGATGGTTAAATATCTGCCTTCAGCTCAGGTCATGACCCCGGAGTCCTGGGACCGAGCCCCACATCAGGCTCCTGACTCAGCGGGGAGCCTGCTTCTGCCTCTCCCCCTGCTCATGTGCTCTCTCTCGCTCTCTCTCTCTCTGTATCTCTGCATCTCAAATGAATAAATAAAATCTTAAAAAAAGAATATACTAATTGCAAAGTAGAATGCTACAGGCAATTTATGACACAGTAGACTCCATAATGATTATTAGGCAATGAAGGTAATACTAAAGGAACTATGAGTTCATCAGATTGAGCCACTGTGTGGATAAAGTATCAGTGAATAATATCTACTCTCACTTAGACATCTCCTCAGGTAACTTAATTTAAAAGTGTAAATAAGGAATAAGAAACCAATAAGAATTTAAGTGATAAATTGTGACTCTTGGAGATCTGGGTATACCTGGATATAGTTTTAACAGCTTACCATTTACCTGTAGTACAAACATAGTGGCCAGACTTCTAGTAGGACAGATTTCACCTGACCGTTTATACTTTCTGCATACAAGTCTCAAGAAGGTGGTGAGTAGCTATGACACTCTAGGTAGGATGACTCCTCCCAAGAAAGAGCTTCTTCCTTATTTGCCCAAGTCACTTTTTTCCCTGTAAAGCCTCAGATAAACTTTTCTGGTTCCCAGGAAATATATACTCCCTGAATTTTGAGGCTTATTAACTGTTAGGAGCTAAGAAGTTTACTGTAGAAACAGATTATCCTTAAAAGATTTCCCCACCTAACTTCTCAAGTCCTTTAAAAGCAGATGAAAATGAATATATGGCTTATCCGTTGAATGGCTAAGGCCAGATCACTTAGTGGAAGTTATTTCTACAATTCAATTTCTACAATTCAATACCCATCCACATACATACAGGGAAAAAACAGCAAATAACTAAGAACCAAATAGAAGACAGTTTTAGACAGTTATTTCACACCAAGACATTTTCTTTTGAAGTTTTAAAATTCTTCTCCAAGTGTAACATTTACTTGTCAATTTTATGTTTTAACAACCCAACACAGGAGTTTCCAATTAAAATGCAGTCATTCAATATCAGTCTTCACCTTTTGGGAAAACTCCAACTTCCTTAGTTATATGGATGTTGCCAGGAGAAAGTGAGTGATCTCACACTTGTGGAAAATGTTATCCCAGGCATAGAGTGTGGTGTCAGAGGCAGGTGGTCATTCTCTGCACAGTGGAAGGCTTGCACACATTAGCCTAATGATACAGATACTGGGAAGGATAACTGAGCAGCCCACTAACATAACAACTGGGCTAGAGTACTCACCACTTTTAGAGGAAAAAAATCCCACCACCTGGCCACCCCTCAATGTAATTTTTTAAATGTTAAGATTTTTTTTAATGTTAAAATATTTTAGGGCGCCTGGGTGGGTCCATCTGTTGGGTGTCTGACTCTTGATTTCAACTCCAGTCGTGATCTCAGGATTGTGAGATCTAACCCCTCGTTGGGCTCTGCGCCAGGTGTGGAGCCTTCTTAAGATTCTCTCTCTCTCTCCTTCTGCCCCTCCTCACTCCCCTGCTCTCTCTGTCTAAAAAAAAAAAAAAAAAAAAAAAAAGATATTTTAACAAAATTGAAAGAGGATTCTTTTCTTTTTTTTCTAAAGATTTTATTTGTTTGTTTGCTTATTTGAGAGAGAGAGAGAAAGAGAGTGCCTGTGAGCGGGGGAGGAGGAGCAGAGGGAGAGGGACAAGCAGACTCCTCACTGAGTGCAGAACCCCTCCTGGGGCTGGATCCCACTACCCTGAGATCATGACCTGAGCTGAAATCAAGAGTCAGACATCCAACAGATGGAGCCACAGAACAACCAACAACGTAACAACCAACAACGATTAACCCACTGAGCCACCCAGGTGCCCCAGGGAGGGATTCTTTTCTCAATGAACTCTCTATTGTGCCTTAAAACTCTACGGATTTTGTAAGTGTGAAGTCTTTATCCCAAATAACAGGTTATTTGACTACTGAAAGACATACCTAATATTAGCAATTATTCCTAAGTGATGTCACTTAGTGATCCTAAGTGATGTATTCTAATGACCTATGATAGGTACTTTCAGAAGTCCTGGCATTAAAAGATCCATTCAGGCTGCTTTCAAAAACAAGGAAAAGAAAACCTAACTTATTACCTGTTGCATAAACAGATAAAGACAAATGAATTCTTGATCGAAAAAATAATCTAGAAAACGTCCAGATAAATAATATACTCCTATTCCAAAATATTCTGACAGAATGGATGGGTGATGTAAATTGGAAATATGCATTTTATATATTCATACTCTTTAAATTTTTTCCAATTATGATTTTTTAATTTTGAGAAAAAATCTTTACAGGTAATAAGTTTTCAAATTTAGCTGAAGTGTTTTTCAGTCCTTCAAAGTCCAATTATTCATGAACAGATTTAATTATGAAAAAAACAAAATCTGAAAATAAGAAAACCATTTAAGTAAATTGTTCTCAATGAAGAAATTCACCTCTATTTCATACCATATATTGCACCATAGGATAATGATAAAAAAAATAAGGGCAAATGGCAAGATTAACATAATAATAAAAAAATAAGGGCAAAGCTATGAATCAAAATAATAGAATCATAAATAAAGGAAATAGAACAATTCTAGAATCGACAGGAAAGACTCACCTTTCCTAAGTGTTCTGATTCTGAGGGTTGTTGTCTTTCTTCTGCGGAGCCTGGAACTTGAGGTAGGCTGGGGCTGAAGGCCATGAGGTCGGTCTTGGGCGGGCCCTCCCC
>NW_022591467.1:0-6510 GCF_004348235.1 Phoca vitulina
GTCGTTGCAAATGGCAAGATCTTATTCCTTTTGATGGCTGCATAATATTCCATTGTATATATATACCACATCTTCGTTATCCATTCATCTGTTGATGGACATCTTGGCTCTTTCCACAGTTTGGCTATTGTGGACATTGCTGCTATAAACATCGGGGTGCACGTAGCCTTTCGGGTCCCTACTTTTGTATCTTTGGGGTAAATACCCAGTAGTGCAATTGCTGGATCATATGGTAGCTCTATTTTCAACTTTTTGAGGAACCTCCATACTGTTTTCCAGAGTGGCTGCACCAGCTTGCATTCCCACCAACAGTGTAGGAGGGTTCCCCTTTCTCCGCATCCCTGCCAACATCTGTCATTTCCTGACTTGTTAATTTTAGCCATTCTGACTGGTGTGAGGTGGTATCTCATTGAGGTTTTGATTTGGATTTCCCTGATGCCGAGCGATATTGAACACTTTTTCATGTGTCTGTTGGCCATTTGGATGTCTTCTTTGGAGAAATGTCTGTTCATGTCTTCTGCCCATTTCTTGATTGGATTCTTTGTTCTTTGGGTGTTGAGTTTGATGAGTTCTTTAGAGATTTTGGATACTAGCCCTTTATCTGATATGTCATTTGCAAATATCTTCTCCCATTCTGTCAGTTGTCTTTTGGTTTTGTTGACTGTTTCCTTTGCTTTGCAAAAGCTTTTTATCTTGATGAAGTCCCAAAAGTTCATTTTTGCCCTTGCTTCCCTTGCCTTTGGTGATGTTTCTAGGAAGAAGTTGCTGCGGCTGAGGTCGAAGAGGTTGCTGCCTGTGTTCTCCTTTAGGATTTTGATGGACTCCTGTCTCACATTGAGGTCTTTCAAACCATTTGGAGTCTATTTTTGTGTGTGGTGTAAGGAAATGGTCCAGTTTCATTCTTCTGCATGTGGCTGTCCAATTTTCCCAACACCATTTGTTGAAGAGACTGTCTTTTTTCCATTGGACATTCTTTCCTGCTTTGTCGAAGATTAGTTGACCATAGAGTTGAGGGTCCATTTCTGGGCTCTCTATTCTGTTCCATTGATCTATGTGTCTGTTTTTGTGCCAGTACCATACTGTCTTGATGATGACAGCTTTGTAGTAGAGCTGGAAGTCTGGAATTGTGATGCCGCCAGCTTTGCTTTTCTTTTTCAACATTCCTCTGGCTATGCGGGGTCTTTTCTGGTTCCATACAAATTTTAGGATTATTTGTTCCATTTCTTTGAAGAAAGTGGATGGTATTTTGATGGGGATTGCATTGAATGTGTAGATTGCTCTAGGTAGGATTGACATCTTCACAATATTTGTTCTTCCAATCCATGAGCATGGAACGTTTTTCCATTTCTTTGTGTCTTCCTCCATTTCTTTCATGAGTATTTTATAGTTTTCTGAGTACAGATCCTTTGCCTCTTTGGTTAGATTTATTCCTAGGTATCTTATGGTTTTGGGTGCAATTGTAAATGGGATCGACTCCTTAATTTCTCTTTCTTCTGACTTGTTGTTGGTGTATAGGAATGCCACTGACTTCTGTGCATTGATTTTATATCCTGCCACTTTACTGAATTCCTGTACGAGTTCTAGCAGTTTTGGGGTGGAGTCTTTGGGATTTTCCACATAAAGTATCATATCATCTGCAAAGAGTGAGAGTTTGACTTCTTCTTTGCCAATTTGGATGCCTTTGATTTCTTTTTGTTGTCTGATTGCTGTGGCTAGGACTTCCAGCACTATGTTGAATAGCAGTGGTGATAGTGGACATCCCTGCCGCGTTCCTGACCTTAGGGGGAAAGCTCTCAGTTTTTCCCCATTGAGAATGATATTCGCTGTAGGTTTTTCATAGATGGCTTTTATGATATTGAGGTATGTACCCTCTATCCCTATACTCTGAAGAGTTTTGATCAAGAAAGGATGCTGTACTTTGTCAAATGCTTTTTCTGCATCTATTGAGAGGATCATGTGATTCTTGTTTTTTCTTTTGTTAATGTATTGTATCACGTTGATTGATTTGCGGATGTTGAACCAACCTTGCAGCCCAGGGATAAATCCGACTTGGTCGTGGTGAATAATCCTTTTAATGTACTGTTGGATCCTATTGGCTAGTATTTTGGTGAGAATTTTTGCATCCATGTTCATCAGGGATATTGGTCTGTAATTCTCCTTTTTGATGGGGTCTTTGTCTGGTTTTGGGATCAAGGTAATGCTGGCCTCATAAAATGAGTTTGGAAGTTTTCCTTCCATTTCTATTTTTTGGAACAGTTTCAGAAGGATAGGTATTAATTCTTCTTGAAATGTTTGGTAGAATTCCCCTGGGAAGCCATCTGGCCCTGGGCTTTTGTGTTTTGGGAGATTTTTGATGACTGCTTCTATTTCCTTAGTGGTTATAGGTCTGTTCAGGTGTTCTATTTCTTCCTGGTTCAGTTTTGGTAGTTGATACATCTCTAGGAATGCATCCATTACTTCCAGGTTATCTAATTTGTTGGCATAGAGTTGCTCATAATATGTTCTTATAATTGTTTGTATTTCTTTGGTGTTGGTTGTGATTTCTCCTCTTTCATTCATGATTTTGTTGATTTGGGTCATTTCTCTTTTCTTTTTGATAAGTCTGGCCAGGGGCTTATCAATCTTGTTAATTCTTTCAAAGAACCAGCTCCTAGTTTTGTTGATCTGTTCTACTGTTCTTTTGGTTTCTATTTCATTGATTTCTGCTCTGATCTTTATTATTTCTCTTCTCCTGCTGGGTTTAGGCTTTATTTGCTGTTCTTTCTCCAGCTCCTTTAGGTGTAGGGTTAGGTTGTGTACTTGAGACCTTTCTTGTTTCTTGAGAAAGGCTTGTATTGCTATATACTTTCCTCTTAGGACTGCCTTTGCTGTATCCCAAAGATTTTGAATAGTTGTGTTTTCATTTTCATTGGTTTCCATGAATTTTTTTAATTCTTCTTTAATTTCCTGGTTGACCCATTCATTCTTCAGTAGGATGCTCTTTAGCCTCCATGTATTTGAGTTCTTTCTGACTTTCCTCTTGTGATTGAGTTCTAGTTTCAAAGCATTGTGGTCTGAAAATAGGCAGGGGATGATCCCAATCTTCTGGTACCGGTTGAGACCTGATTTATGACCTAGGATGTGATCTATTCTGGAGAATGTTCCATGGGCACTAGAGAAGAATGTGTATTCCGTTGCTTTGGGATGGAATGTTCTGAATATGTCTGTGAAGTCCATTTGGTCCAGTGTGTCATTTAAAGTCTTTATTTCCTTGTTGATCTTTTGCTTAGACGATCTGTCCATTTCAGTGAGGGGGGTGTTAAAGTCCCCCACTATTATTGTATTGTTGTCGATGTGTTTCTTTGCTTTTGTTATTAATTGCCTTATATAATTGGCTGCTCCCATGTTAGGGGCATAGATATTTACAATTGTTAGATCTTCTTGTTGGATAGACCCTTTAAGTATGATATAGTGTCCTTCCTCATCTCTTATTACAGTCTTTGGTTTAAAATCTAATTTGTCTGATATAAGGATTGCCACCCCAGCTTTCTTTTGGTGTCCATTAGCATGGTAAATGGTTTTCCACCCTCTCACTTTCAATCTGGGGGTGTCTTTGGGTCTAAAATGAGTCTCTTGCAGACAGCATATCGATGGGTCTTGTTTTTTAATCCAATCTGATAGCCTGTGTCTTTTGATTGGGGCATTTAGCCCATTTACATTCAGGGTAACTATTGAAAGATAGGAGTTCAGTGCCATTGTATTGCCTGTAAAGTGACTGTTACTGTATATTGTTTGTGTTCCTTTCTGGTCTATGTTGCTTTTAGGCTCTCTCTTTGCTTAGAGGACCCCTTTCAATATTTGTTGTAGGGCTGGTTTCGTGTTTGCAAATTCCTTTAGTTTTTGTTTGTCCTGGAAGCTTTTTATCTCTCCTTCAATTTTCAATGACAGCCTAGCTGGATATAGTATTCTTGGCTGCATATTTTTCTCATTTAGTGCTCTGAATATGTCCTGCCAGTCCTTTCTGGCCTGCCAGGTCTCTGTGGATAAGTCTGTTGCCAATCTAATGTTTCTACCATTGTAGGTTACATATCTCTTCTCCCGAGCTGCTTTCAGGATTTTCTCTTTGTCTCTGAGACTCGTAAGTTTCACTATTAGATGTCGGGGTGTTGACCTATTTTTATTGATTTTGAGAGGGGTTCTCTGTGCTTCCTGGATTTTGATGCCTGTTTCCTTCCCCAAATTAGGGAAGTTCTCTGCTATAATTTGCTCCATTATACCTTCTGCACCTCTCTCTCTTTCTTCTTCTTCTGGGATCCCAATTATTCTAATGTTGTTTCGTCTTATGGTATCGTTTATCTCTCGAATTCTGCCCTCGTGATCCAGTAGTTGTTTATCTCTCTTTTTCTCAGCTTCTTTATTTTCCATCATTTGGTCTTCTATCTCACTGATTCTTTCTTCTGCCTCATTTATCCTAGCAGTTAGCGCCCCCATATTTGATTGCACCTCATTAATAGCCTTTTTGATTTCTACTTGGTTCGATTTTAGTTCTTTTACCTCTCCAGAAAGGGTTTCTCTAATAACTTCCATGTTTTTTTCAAGCCCAGCTAGTATCTTTAAAGTGATGATTCTGAACTCTAGATCTGACATCGTACTAATGTCCGTATTGAGTAGGTCCCTGGCAGTCGGTACTACCTCTTGTTCTTTTTGTTGAGGTGATTTTTTCCGTCTTGTCATTTTGTGCAGAGGAGAATAGATTAATGAGAGAACAAAATGCTAGCAGGGTAACAACGTCCCCAGAAAATATACTCTAAACAAATCAGAAAAGACCTGAAGCAGTGGGAAAAGAAAGGGAAAGAGAGAAAAAAGAAAAGGAAAGAAAAAAAGAAAAAAGAAAAAGATAAAGATAAAAACAAACAAAAGCAGAACAAAACAAAACAAAACAAAAACAGAATGTGATCAAATATGATCAGGCTGGATTATAGATCAGTGCCACACACTAGATTTTGGGTGTATTTTGGTCTGTTAAAAGAAAGTCCCTCCCAAAATTTTAAAGAAAGAAAAACTTATATATGTACAAAAATAAGGGTTGATATGATGAAGGGATGGAATATGACTGTAAAGATGGAAATTATAAAAAATTTTTAAAAAGGATTTGGTAAGTTGTTTGAAAAAAGAAAGAAGAGGATTAAAAAAAAAAAAAGAAAGAAAAAAGGGAGAGAATGTGATCAGGCAGGGGAGTAGAAAAAAACCATACACTAGAGATTTAGAGTATATTTTGATCTGTTAGAAGAAACTATCTCAAGATTTTAAAGAGAGAACAACTTATATATATATGCCAAAAATACGGGTAACTACTATGAAGGGATAGAATATGACTTTAAAAATGAAAAATAAAAATGTTTTTTTTAAAAAAGGGATTGATAAGATGTTGGTTGAAAAAGGGAAAAAGAAAAATTCACAAAAAAAGAAAAAAGGAAAAAAGAAAAAAAGACAGTTAAAAAAAATAATTAATTTTGAAAGACTAAAGAATCATGGTAAAAAAGCCATGAATTCTATGTGCAGTATTCCCCTAGCGCTGGAGTTCTGCCGTTCTCATTGATCGGTAAACTTGGTCTTGGCTGGCTGTTCTCGCTGATCTTCTGGGGGAGGGGCCTGTTGCCGTGGTTCCCAAATGTCTTTGCCGGAGGCAAAATTGCCCCGCCCTTGCCGGTCCGGGCTAAGTAATCTGCTCGGGTTTGCTCTCCGGAGCTTTTGTTCCCTGCAAGCTCTCCGTACAGCTTTGGAGGCGGAGAGTGAAAATGGTGGCCTCCCAGTCTCCGCCCCGGCGGAGCCGAGAACTCGGGGTCCCGCTCCTCAGCGAGCCCCCAGAGAAAAGCCGTCAGTCACTCCCGTCTCCCCGGTCTCCGGCCGCACTCCGCGCTCACCCGGCCTGTGACCGCGCCCTTCTATCTGGCACCGGACCCCGGGTGGAGTTTCCAAACCCAGCAGATCCCCGCGGTGCGCTCCCGCACCTCTCCTCCCGGGGGAAGAAGGTGAGTCTCCCCGGATCTGCCGCTTGTTGGGTCCCTGCTGGAGGAGCAGTGGCCCGACTGTGCCGCGGATCACGGTTTATAGCAACCCCGAGCTGAGTTTTTTTTTTTTTTCTCCGTCTCTGCAGCCGGCTTCCCTGCTCCGGTACCTGGGAGCTCTGCCGCACTCAGGCACCCCCGGTCTTTCTGTGACCCCGAGGGTCCTGAGACCACACTGTCCCGCGAGGGTTCCACCCCCCACTTCGCCACCAGAGTGACGTCCCTCAGCGGAGCAGACTTCTAAAAGTTCCGATTTTGTGCTCCGTGGCTCTATCACTTGCCAGAAGCGGCCGACGGAGGCCCCTCCCCCGCCGTCTATCCTCCCGAATATCGCCTCGGATTCACTTCTCCGCACGTCCTACCTTCCAGAAAGTGGTCGCTTTTCTGTTCAGAGAGTTGTTGCTATTCTTTTCTTCGATCTCCTGTTGAGTTTGTAGGTGTTCAGAATGGTTTGATCCCTATC
>NW_022591468.1:0-6509 GCF_004348235.1 Phoca vitulina
CTAAAACTAATGATGTAATGTATGGGGATTAACATAACAATAAAAAATTAAAAAAAAAACAATACCCATTGATATGTTGTCTGCAAGAGACTCATCTTAGACCCAAAGATACCCCCAAGATTGAAAGTGAAGGGGTGGAAAACCATTTACCATGCTAATGGACACCAAAAGAAAGCTGGGGTGGCAATCCTTATAATACACAAATTAGACTTTAAACCAAAGAGTGTAATAAGAGATGAGGAAGGACACTATATCCTACTTAAAGGGTCTATCCAACAAGAAGATCTAACAATTGTAAATATTAATGCCCCTAACATGGGAGCAGCCAATTATATAATGCAATTAATAACAAAAACAAAGAAACACATTGACAACAATACAATAATAGTGGGGGACTTTAACACCCCCTCACTGAAAATGACAGATCATCTAAATATAAGATCAAAATGGAAATAAAGACTTTAAATGAAACACTGCACCAAATGGACTTGACAGACATATTCAGAACATTCCACCCCAAAGCAACAGAATACACATTCTTCTCTAGTGCCCATGGAACATGCTCCAGAATACATCATATCCTAGGTCACAAATCAGGTCTCAATTGGCACCAAAAGAATGGGATCATTCCCTGCCTATTTTCAGACCACAATGCTTTGAAACTAGAACTCAATCACAAGCAGAAATTCGGAAAGAACTCAAATACATGGAGGCTAAAGAACAACCTACTAAAGAATGAATGGGCCAACCAGGAAATTAAAGAGGAATTTAAAAAATTCATGGAAACCAATGAAAATGAAAACACAACTGTTCAAAGTCTTTGGGATGCAGCAAAGGCCGTCCTAAGAAGAAAGTATATAGCAATACAAGCCTTTCTCAAAAAACAAGAAAGGTCTCAAATACACAACCTAACCCTACACCTAAAGGAGCTAGAGAAAAAACAGCAAATAAAGCTGAAACCCAGCAGGAGAAGAGAAATCATAAAGATCAGAGCAGAAATCAATGAAATAGAAACCAAAAGAACAGTAGAACAGATCAACGAAACTAGGAGCTGGTTCTTTGAAAGAATTAACTAGATTGATAAACCGCTGGCCAGACTTATCAAAAATAAAAGAGAAATGACCCAAATCAACAAAATCATGAATGAAAGGAGAGATCACAACCAACACCAAGGAAATACAAACAATTATAAGAACCTATTATGAGCAACTCTATGCCAGCAAATTAGATAGCTGGAAGAAACGAATGCTTTCCTAGAGATGTATCAACTACCAAAACTGAACCAGGAAGAAATAGAAAACCTGAATAGACCTATAACCACCAAGGAAATTGAAGCAGTCATCAAAAATCTCCCAAAAACAAAAGCCCAGGGCTAGATGGCTTCCCAGGGGAATTTGACCAAACATTTAAAGAAGAATTAATACCTATTCTTCTGAAACTGTTCCAAAATATAGAAATGGAAGGAAAACATCCAAACTCGTTTTATGAGGCCACCATCACCTTGATCCCCAAACCAGACAAAAACCCCATCAAAAAGGAGAATTACACACCAATATCCTTGATGAACATGGATGCAAAAATTCTCACCAAAATACTAGCCAATAGGATCCAACAGTACATTAAAACGATTATTCACCACGACCAAGTGGGATTTATCCCTGGGCTGCAAGGTGGGTTCAACTTCCGCAAATCAATCAACGTGATACAATACATTAACAAAAGAAAGAACAAGAATCATATGATCCTCTCAATAGATGCAGAAAAAGCATTTGACAAAGTACAGCATCCTTTCTTGGTCAAAACTATTTAGGTATAGGGATAGAGAGTACATACCTCAATATCATAAAAGCCATCTATGAAAAACCTACAGCGAATATCATTCTCAATGGGGAAAAACTGAGAGCTTTCCCCATAAGGTCAGGAACGCGGCAGGGATGTCCACTATCACCACTGCTATTCAACATAGTATGAGAAGTCCTAGCCACAGCAATCAGACAACAAAAAGAAATCAAAGGCATCCAAATTGGCAAAGAAGTCAAACATTCACTGTTTGCAGATGATATGATACTTTACGTGGAAAACCCAAAAGACTCCACCCCAAAACTGCTAGAACTCATACAGGAATTCGGTAAAGTGGCAGGATATAAAATCAATGCAAGGAAATCAGTGGCATTCCTATACACCAAAAACAAGACAGAAGAAAATGAAAATAAGGAGTCGATCCCATTTACAATTGCACCCAAAACCATAAGATACCTAGGAATAAATCTAACCAAAGAGGCAAAGGATCTGTACTCAGAAAACTATAAAATACACATGAAAGAAATTGAAGAAGACACAAAGAAATGGAAAAATGCTCCATGCTCATGGATTGGAAGGACAAATATTGTGAAGATGTCAATGCTACCTAGAGCAATCTACACATTCAAATCAATCCCCATCAAAATGCCATCCACTTTTTTCAAAGAAATGGAACAAATCATCCTAAAATTTGTATGGAACCAGAAAAGACCCCGAATAGCCAGAGGAATGTTGAAAAAGAAGAGCAAAGCTGGTGGTGGCATCACAATTCTGGCCTTCCAGCTCTATTACAAGCTGTCATTCTGAAGACAGTATGGTCCTGGCACAAAAACAGACACATAGATCAGTGGAACAGAATAGAGAGCCCAGAAATGGACCCTCAACTCTATGGTCAACTAACCTTTGACAAAGCAGGAAAGAATGTCCAATGGCAAAAAGACAGTCTCTTCAACAAATGGTGTTGGGAAAATTGGACAGCCACATGCAGAAGAATGAAACTGGACCATTTCCTTACACCACACACAAAAATAGACTCAAAATGGTTGAAAGGCGTAAATGTGAGAGAGGAGTCCATCCAAATCCTAAAGAGAACACAGGCAGCAACCTCTTTGACCTCAGCCACAGCAACATCTTCCTAGAAACATCGCCAAAGGCAAGGGAAGCAAGGACGAAAATGAACTATTGGGACCTCATCAAGATAAAAAGCTTTTGCACAGCATAGAAAGAGTCAACAAAACCAAAAGACAACCGACAGAATGGGAGAAGGTATTTGCAAATGACATATCAGATAAAGGGCTAATATCCAAAATCTATAAAGAACTCATCAAACTCAACACCAAAAGAACAAAGAATCCAATCAAGAAATGGGCAGAAGACATGAACAGACATTTTTCCAAAGAAGACATCCAAATGGCCAATAGCACATGAATAAGTGCTCAACATCGCTCAGCATCAGGGAAATCCAAATCAAAACCTCAATGAGATACCACCTCACACCAGTCAGAATGGCTAAAATTAACAAGTCAGGAAATGACAGATGTTGGCGGGGATGCGGAGAAAGGGGAACCCTCTTACACTGTTGGTGGGAATGCAAGCTGGTGCAACCACTCTGGAAAACAGTATGGAGGTTCCTCAAAAAGTTGAAAATAGAGCTACCCTATGACCCAGCAATTGCACTACAGGCTATTTACAAATGTAGATACAAATGTAGGGATCCGAAGGGGTACGTGCACCCCGATGTTTATAGCAGCAATGTCCACAATAGCCAAACTGTGGAAAGAGCCAAGATGTCCATCGATAGATGAATGGATAAAGAAGAAGTGGTATATATATAAAATAGGATATTATGCAGCCATCAAAAGGAATGAAATCTTGCCATTTCCAATGACGTGGATGGAAGTGGAGGGTGTTAAGCTGAGCGAAATAAGTCAATCAGAGAAAGACATGTATCATATGACCTCACTGATATGAGGAATTGTTAATCTCAGGAAACAAACTGAGGGTCGCTGGAGTGGGGGGTGGGTGGGAGGGATGGGGTGGCTGGGTGATAGACTTTGGGGAGGTTATGTGCTATGATGAGCACTGTGAATTTTGCAAGACTGTTGAATCACAGATCTGTACCTCTGAAACAAATAATGCAATATATGTTAAGAAAAAAAAAAAGAAGAAAATAGCAGAAGGGGAAGAATGAAGGGGGGGAATCCGAGGGGAGACGAACCATGAGAGACGGACTCTGGAAAACAAACTGAGGGTTCTAGAGGGGAGGGGGATGGGAGGATGTGTTAGCCTGGTGATGGGTATTAAAGATGGCACATTCTGCATGGAGCACTGGGTGTTATGTACAAACAATGAATCATGGAACACTACATCAAAAACTAATGATGTAATGTATGGTGATTAACATAACAATAAAAAATTAAAAGAGAAAAAAATCTGATCATTTTTTCTATTAGTGGTTTATTTGTTTAGATTCCACTTATAAATAAAATCATACACTCTTACTCTTTCTCTGTCTGACTTATTTCATTTAGCATAATGCCCTCAAGGTCCATATATGCTGTAACAAATGGCAGGATATGGCAGGATTTTCTTCTTTTTAATGGCTGATTATAATATAATATAATAGTATAATATATTATACTATATTAGATATATAAATATTACATATGATGTAATGTAATATTTGTATTGTATATGTAATGTAACATATAATGTAATATTATATAATGTCACATATTTATTTTTATTTTATTTTTACATTCTATTTTTGTTATTTATTTATATATTCTATTTGTTATATTTATTTAATTTTGTTATAACTTTTATTTAAATATATTATTTATTATATTCATTTATATGATGTAAAAATGTTATATATATTTATGTAATATAAATATGTACATTTTATATATTATATAAAATGATTTATAAAATAATAATTATAATGGTGACTAACAAAACATAATAAAAATAAATAAAATAATAATTATATAAAATGTAATATATGATATAATTACATTATATTATATAATTTATAAAAATTATATGTATTTTTTTCTTTATTCACTAATGGTTGATGGACACAGGTTGTTTCTGTGTCTTGTTATTTTAACTAATGCTGTAGTAAAAATGGGGTTTTGTTTCCTTGGTATATACACAGAAGTGGAATTGCTGGGTTATATGGTATTTCTATTTTTAATTTTTTGAAGAACCTCAATAGAGTTTTCCATGGTGAGAGCACAAATTAACATTCCCCCCAACAGTGCACAGGTTTTCTTTTATTCCACATCCTCACCAGTATTTGTTATCTTTTACTTTTTGATAATAGTCATTCTAACAGATGTGAGGTCACATCTCACTGTTTTTTTCCCTTTTTAAAATTTTTAATTCCAGTGTAGTTAATATACAGTGTTATATTAGTATCAGATGGACAATATAGTCATTCAAAAATTCTATACATTACTCAGTGCTCATCATGACAAGTGTATTCTGAATCTGCTTCACCTATTTCACCCATCCCCCCACCCACCTCTCCTCTGTTAACCATCTCTTTCTTCTTTAAAGCTAACAGTCTGTTTCTCAGATTCTCTCCCTTTTTTTGCTCTTTGCTTTCTTTTTTATTTTTTTATTTTTTTATTTAATTTTTTTTTTTTTTTAAGATTTTATTTATTTGTGAGAGAGACAATGAGAGACAGAGAGCATGAGAGGGAGGAGGGTCAGAGGGAGAAGCAGACTCCCTGTTGAGCAGGGAGCCTGATGTGGGACTCGATCCCGAGACTCCAGGATCATGACCTGAGCCGAAGGCAGTCGCTTAACCAACTGAGCCACCCAGGCGCCCCTCTTTGCTTTCTTTTTTAAATTCCATATATGAGTGAAATCATATGGTATTTGTCTTTCTCAGGCTGACATATCACTTAGCATTATATTCTGGACCAATTCATGTTGTTGCAAATGGCAAGATTTCATTTTTTTTTTTTTTTTTGTCTTTTTAGAGAGGGAGAGAGAGGAGTGAAGGGGCAGAGTGAGAGGGAGAGAGAGAATCACAAGCAGGCTCCATGCTTAGCATGGAGCCTGATGCGGGGCTCAATCTCATGACCCTGAGATCATGACCTGAGCTGAAATCAAGAGTTGGACCCTTACCTAACTGAGCCACCAGGCACACCAAGATTTCATTATTTTTTTTTTTATGGCTGAATAATATTCTGTTGTATATCTATAGCCATCTTCTTTATCCACTCATATATTGATGGATATTTGGGCTGCTTCCCTAGTCTGGCTATTGTAAATAACGCTGCAATATATCCCTCCAAATTAGTGTTTTTTTGTTCTTTAGGGAAATACCTAGTAGTGCAATTCTTAGATCATAGGAAAGTTTTATTGTTAATTTTTTAAGGAACCACTATACTGTCTTCCAAAGTTGTACCCGTTTGCATTCCTACCAACAGTGCGCAAGGTTTCCTTTTTCTCCACATCCTCACCAACATTTGTCATTTCTTGAGTTTTTTATTTTAGCCATTCTAACAGGTATGAGGTAATATCATATTGTAGTTTTGGTTTCCATTTCCTTGATGATGAGTAATGTTTAATATCTTCTCATGTGTCTGTTGGCCAGCTGTATGTCTTCTTTTCACCTCTTTTATTTTTTTATTATATTTTTTTAATTTTTTTATTGTTATGTTAATCCCCATACATTACATCATTAGTTTTAG
>NW_022591469.1:0-6507 GCF_004348235.1 Phoca vitulina
AACTTTTTGAGGAACCTCCATACTGTTTTCCAGAGTGGCTGCACCAGCTTGCATTCCCACCAACAGTGTAGGAGGATTCCCCTTTCTCCGCATCCCCGCCAACATCTGTCATTTCCTGACTTGTTAATTTTAGCCATTCTGACTCGTGTGAGGTGGTATCTCATTGAGGTTTTGATTTGGATTTCCCTGATGCCGAGCGATATTGAACACTTTTTCATGTGTCTGTTGGCCGTTTGGATGTCTTCTTGTTCATGAGATTGAGCTCCGAGTCTGGCTCTGCACTCAGCGCAGAGTCTGCTTAACACTCTCCCTCCCCCACCCCACACTCTCTCTCTCTCTCTCTCTCTCAAATAAACAAATAAACCTTAAAAAAAAAAATGTTACAATGCCTGTCAAACATGAACTTGCATTTGATCAGACAATTGAGATGTAGGTATTTACCCGAGAGAAATGAAACCCTGTCTACACCAAAATTTGTAGATTAGTGTTCATAACAACTTTATTCACAATAACCAAAACCCAGAGACATTCAAAATGGCCATCTATTATTGAATAAACAAATTGTGATGTATCTAAATTGTGGAATATTTCCTGGTAAGACAAACTAACTACTGATACATGCAAAAGTAAAGATGAATATAAAAAACACAGAAGGGAAAAATACCATGTATGATTCCATTCATACGAAACACAAGAAAAAGACTTGTGTTTGAAAAAATCGAATTTAATCTAAAATGATGGAAAGCAGATTGCCATTAGCTGGGAACAGAAGGTTTTACTAGGAAGAAACATAAAGGAACTTTGTAGGGAAATGAAAATATTCATAGTATTTTTAGTGGTGGTAATAATTAAAGAGGTATATTTTTGTAAAAATTCATCAACTGAAATATTTAAAAGGATCCATTATTGTATGTAAATTTTACTTTAATAAATCTGTAACCCAGCCTTGACCCATGTTAATCCATAAATGAATGAAGGTAATAATTATTTAAAGGAAAAGAAGATGTATGTTCATGACTTGGGTGTATGCACAAAGATGCTCTTATATAACTTTAAAGGAAGATATTAATTATTACTTATAATAACGATTATTAATAAAATTATTAATTAAAATGCAGTTAGAAATATATCAATATTATGAAGAAAGTTCAGTTCTATCAATTATCTGACAACGTACAAAAAATATTTTCATGGGACACCTGGGTGGCTCAGTTGGTTAAGCACCTGCCTTCAGCTCAGGGTCCTGGGATCGAGCCCCCATCGGGCTCCCTGCTCAGCGGAGAGCCTGCTTCTCCCTCTCCCTCTGCCTGCCACTTTGCCTACTTGTGCTCTCTCTCTCTCTGTCAAATAAATAAATAAAATCTTTAAAAATACATATTTTCACAATTTTTTATCATTGTAAAATTTTTTATAATGATAAAAAATATAAAAGAAAATAAAATGATTTAAGGTAACTGGAAACAGCATAATTATCCATAGAGTGATATTTTACAATGCTGAAACTTTGGAAGCAGCATACATTTACAACAATGATAAATTTTGGGTTAAATTCTGTTATATTAATACAGTGGACTAAAATTAAATAGATTTAAAATGATGCATATCAATAATTATTAAGATATAACAAGGTTCACACACTTCTAAGGGTAAAATAGCTGAGACAATCTGTATATCCCAATACAGAGGTATTTTTAATTTAATGTTTGTGCATTTGTAATTATTACATTTGACAAACATGGGTATATTTACAGGAAGGAAAGTACGGAAGGATATTCTCCAAAATACTACCTTTTGTTACATCTAATTTTTCACTGTGGTTTTTTGTTGTTGTTACATATCTAATCAAATGTTTTAATATATAATTTGTTCATTTTATAACTATTTGAGAAAGCAGAGAGGGAGATCTATCATCTTTTAACTACCTTATGTGATAAGAATTTGTAAAAAAAAAAAACTGGACTAGGTTAAGAGTCAGTGTTGTCCTACCAGTCTCTTACATGATTCTGTTGCTTTTCTTGTCTCTAAAGGCCATGTTCCCGCTGCTACTGTGTTAGGTTTGTTTTTATTTTTGTTTTTGTTTTACCCTAAGGTCAGATGATACAAGATGATTACACAGATGACTCATTAGTGATTTCTGAACCTGGGTCACCAAAGACTCTTCTGTTTATTAATTTTGTTGCAGATTTGGCAAATAGATACCAAGCTTCAAATTGGAAATTCTCTCTCAGCAAAACAGTTCAGAACATTGACTCTTCCGGAGCTGCTAGGCGCGCCCTTAAACCTGCTTTTTTGCTCGATGACTGAAAGTTAAAAAAAAAAAAACTATTTCCTAGGCTTGTGATGGCACTACAGCTATTGTGAGGGAACTGATGCAATCGCCTGAAGATAAAAACTTCAAGGAAATTATGTATATTCCCAAGAGTTGTTACTGCAGGAGCGGCCAGATTCAACCAGTAGTGACCAGAAGTGTTCTTGCTAGTTTTCAACATTATATTCATCTTCAAGTTGTAGCTATAATAGTTTTAGTTAACTTAGTAGAGAGAAGCTATGATTAACTGCCTGAGTGTAAGTATTATAAATCCTGTCATTTCAGTTACATTTTTTTTGAGACTTGGGTCATGTTCACCTCTAGTAAATGAATCTTTACTGACTGTATAAAATTTAGCAATGGAGGTGGCTCCGTCGGTTAAGCAACCGACCTTGGGTTTGGCTCAGGTCATCATCTCAGGGTCCTGGGATGGAGCCCTGCATCGGGCTGGGCTCCATGCTGAGCGCAGAGTCAGCTTGGGATTCTCTCTCTCCCTCTTCCTCTGCCCCTCCCCCACCTCACACACTCTCTCTCTCTAAAATAAATTAATAAAATCTTTTTTAAAAACTTAGCAATGGAAGTTCTAATATGGATATGAAACATCATTTTTAGAGTATTTTATTCTTGGATAGTGTATAGTTACTGATAAGATTAGTTTAAGCAACAATAAATAAGAGGTCACCTAAAAGTTGCATAGTTTGAATGCCATGATGAGGTGATCCATTTCCCAAATACAAATTCTGAAAACTAACAACTAATGGCTGAGTATGTGCATTCCCAGCAAAACTGGAGACTCAGGACTGAGATGGAGTGGGGAAACACAGGGCATTGGATGGAAGATTACTCCAGATAGATAATCCATGTAAGTGCTTGTTTCAGTATCTAGCATATAGTAAAGGTTCAAAAAATATACAAGTTTGATTATTTAAAAAACACAAGGGGAGAAATAGGATGAGAGTGTAGAAAATTAAGAGTTTCATTTTGGAGTTTTTATGTCTGGAGTGCATTTGTTTCTATAACTGAAGAGCAATCATTTTTAGAGATTAGGAGTTCAAGAAAATACTCAAAGGGAGTGTGTGTGTTAACAAGTAAAAAAAGTATTAAGAACTATTTCAACATAAGAGAGACAAGCAAAAAAAAGTATCTGGAGATTAGAAAGCAAAAAGATGGCAGGTAAACACATATGTGGTATTAAGGTAAGTTATGAGAGAATGCTATGAATACTGGGTGGTTAAAGGTACACATTTTACTTAGAAATTTCCTAAACTTTAAAAGCGAAAAAAAAAAAAACTGATAAATTCTGGCATAAATTATTTCAGTAGATTCATGAGAACAAAACAGGACTATAGCATATTGATGACTGAATGTATGGTAACTAAAAGGAAAATCATTCTGGACAAGGTCACTGAAATAGTTAAAATATATTTATCACTCTTTATCAGCCATGTGCTTTTTAAGTACTTTATATATTAATCTTTAATTTTTCAACTTAATATATATAGATGAAGAAAAATATTACTTCCATTCTGTAGATGATAAAAACTGAGTCACAGTGAAAGCAAGCCACGCTTGGAGAATGTGTTTAATAGCTCAATCTGAAATTTTTTGTAGTTAGTTATATTAATAACAATATTTTGGAATGTGTTTCAACCTCAACTAAATGGTTTGAAAACTAAGAAAAATTGTAATGATTTTTTACATCCCTATATATTTTTCACCCAACACATACATCTTATCATTCTATACACTACATTTGTCATCAAAATACTTCCTGTCTTCTGTGCCACAGTGGGAAATGAGTGTAATTTTAAACAGAAAATTATGAGAGTCCGGGAAATGGGTAAGAAAGAAGTTGCTTAAGGAAAACACATATTTTTAAAATTATACTACTAGAGCTCGACACCTTCAGTAATGAACATGGAGAGCCTATATAATGAGCCCAAACTATTTGTGATATATTTGTTCTTTTTTAATTTTATTATGTTATCTTAATCACCATACATTACATCATCAGTTTTTGATGTAGTGTTCCATGATTCATTGTTTGTTCTTTATCAAAACAAAACTTCAAGGAAACGCATGAAGGTGATAATGAAAGTTTAAGATTCAGCTTTAGGATTCAGTCTGTGAACAGGGACAAAATGATCTCACAAAACATTAGCAGTCAAATCTATCTATAGGGATAAATTGCAAACAAAATGTAATGAGAAGGAAGCACCCATAATATTTTGAAGGGTGATATAGATTTTTCTGATTTTTTAAATATCTCCTGAATTTACCAAAAACACACAATTGTAGAACCTAGAATACCAGTGTATTGATAATATTTGTAAGCAAAAATTTTTGAAATGCATGTGATTGCTTGCATAGTTTTTCTCCCATTAATTACCACCGGGTGCATATCAAATATATCTGAATTCTAAATGCAGATTGAATTGAAGTCAGAAGTCAATGATGAGAAACCACACAATAACAACTTTTATCCTGCTGGGACTGACTGATGATCCACAACTGAAGATGATGATTTTCATCTTTCTATTTCTCACCTATATGTTGAGTATAACTGGGAACCTGACAGTCATCTCCCTTACCTTCATAGATTCTCATCTTCAGAATGCCATGTACTTTTTCCTACAAAATTTCTCCTTCTTAGAAATCTCATTTACCTCTGCTTGTATTCCCAGATATCTGTACAACATATCAACAGGTGACAAGACAATCACATATGACAATTGTGCCATTCAAATTCTTTTTACTGATCTTTCTGGTGTAACAGAATTTTTTCTCCTAGCCACCATGCCCTATGATCGATGTGTTGTCATCTGCAAACCCCTGCATTATGTGACCATCATGAACAAGAGGGTCTGTAGAAGACTCATCCTTGGATGCTGGACAGCTGGCTTCTTGATCATACTCCCGCCACTCAGCCTGGGCCTAAATCTGGAATTCTGTGACTCTAACCTTACTGACCATTTTTTCTGTGATGCATCCCCCCTCCTAAAGATATCATGCTCAGAAACATGGCTTATAGAGCAGATGGTCATAGTCTGTTCTGTGTTGACCTTTATTATGACCCTCATATGCATAGTTCTATCCTACATATACATCATCAAGGCCATTCTACGATTCTCTTCTGCCCAGCAAAGAAAAAAGCCATTTTCTACATGTTCTTCCCACATGATTGTAGTCCCCATTACCTACGGAAGCTGTATTTTCATCTATGTTAAGCCTTCAGCAAAGAAATCAGTGGCCATTTATAAGGGTGTGGCAGTCCTTACTACATCCATTGCTCCTATGCTGAACCCCTTCATTTACACCTTGAGAAACAAGCAAGTAAAACAAGCTGTCAAAGACTCAATCAAAAGAACTGCATTATTCTCAAAGAAGTAATGGAATTTGCTAAAGTAGAGGAATCACATTTTCCTAAAAATATCATTAGTTCTTAAGTATATATCTTTAGATTTTTAAGTCATTCCTTTCTAGCAAGGAAGTTATTTCAGGAAGCACTCTTTAAAAAAAAAAAAAAAAGATTTTTTTTTTTTATTGGAGAGGGAGAGCACAGGGGGGGGGGGGGGTGGGGGGGGGAGCGGCAGAGCTGAGCAGGGAGCCTGATTAGGGGCTTGATCCCAGGACCTTGGGATCATGACCTGAGCCAAAGGCAGACCCCCAACTGACTGAGCCACCCAGGTGAAGCTCTTTTAAAAAGAAAATGTGATACCTGATATGAGGAATTCTTAATCTCAGGAAGCAAACTGAGGGTTGCTGGAGTGGGGGGTGGGGTGGGAGGGATGGGGTGACTGGGTGATGGACACTGGGGAGGGTATGTGTTCTGGTAAGCGCTGTGAATTGTGCAAGACTGTTGAATCTCAGATCTGTACCTCTGAAACAAATAATGCAATATATGTTAAGAAAGAAAAAAAGAAGAAGAAGAATGTAGCAGGAGGGGAAGAATGAAGGGGGGGAAATCGGAGGGGGAGAAGAACCATGAGAGACGATGGACTCTGAAAAACAAACTGAGGGTTCTAGAGGGGAGGGGGTTGGGAGGATGGGTTAGCCTGGTGATGGGTATTGAGGAGGGCACATTCTGCATGGAGCACTGGGTGTTATGCACAAACAATGAATCATGGAACACTATATCTAAAACTAATGATGTAATGTATGGGGATTAACATAACAATAAAAAAATTAAAAAAAAAAAA